>NC_079231.1:13201264-13473764 GCF_029633865.1 Lampris incognitus
AAAGGTCTCGACCAGATTTGCCTAATTTGTCTCCCGCAGCACTGACACCTGTTACCTGCCAGTAGAAGATTGAGGAGCAGACATCGGCGCCGTCATGTTACGGGTGTCTTTCAACACATTATATAATGGCCCCAAATTCTCTGTGTGACTCAGGCCCCGGGCTGAGTCGCTCCTTTAACGTTTATTTTTGGCATGCGTTTCATATGGTCCCGAAACCCGCGCGCGCGCACAGCACCGTATCCGCGAGCGGAAAAGCATCCTCCGCGATTAAACGTCCACGGAGAGGAGGGCTTACCTGTTTCCTGCGGGACCGGGTGCAGCCTTAAGTCTATTTGATAAAACTGAGAACTATTCTATTCCCGTTAGTTGGACTGTTGATTTCTACTCACCAACTCTAAAACCTATAAATTGAAAAAAAGTGTACCTGCTTTAAAGAAGTGCTCAAGGTATTGACGCTACAGATGAGGGTTTTTTGTTTTGTCACAAGGTTTAGATCAACGTGCAAAGAAGTTGTTTCTGAGTAAAACAGACATCACTTGGTATTTCTTGGCTCATAACTTAAAGCATACGGTAATAGTTTTCTGTCACGTATGTATTTTGTCTCTCACCTCTAGACCTCCAGCAGCTCTTAGCTTCTGAAAAGGAGGTTCCCTTGGTGAAGCAGGAATGGAGCCCCAGTTGGGGCCAGGAGGCGGTAGAGCCCCCATGCATCAAAGAAGAAGAGGAGGAACGTTGGACCAGTCAGGAGGAAGAGCAGCTTCAGCGACCAGACAGCGTATCCGCGAGCGGAAAAGCATCCTCGTGCGCGGAGGATGCTTTTGCGCGCGCGGGTTTTGAGACCAGATTTGATTTGAACATCAGTTGGTTGTGAGTTTCTAACAAAGACATAACCACTGAATTTTGAAACTCTTCCCCGAAAATTGTGCAAAATGGAGGTGAATCTCATCAATCTGAGATTCCAGTCAAATTTAAATGAATAGTAAGAATCTATTTCTAAATACTGTTGGACTCGGGTTTACTGTAGACAGCTCCACAATAAACAGCAATCACAGTGACAAAAGTACTCACTTGTACTTAAATCTCCACTTGTTTGCAATAGTTTCACTTGTTTCAGCAATGTGTCTTACTTCATGAGTCAATATCCTGGTGCACAGCGAAAAAGGGATCCCACTACCAGTGTCCAAAAATCTTTTTTTTTAAACAGTGTTAAAAAAAAACTTGAAACAAGCTGAATTGGAGACAAGTGAAATTATCTCGCCCTGTTGCCAGATTTGTTTTATTTCCATTTGTATTAGCAAAGAAAAGAGCTAAGTGTTCACAGATAGGTTTTATTTCTTGCTGACATATTAAAGACGTTGTACGACAATCACATTAATAGGCTAGAAGTTGGCTTCATAGACTGGCGTTTTTACACCAAACTGAGGTTTTGTTTCACCAAACAGCAGCTGTAATAGTTCTGAACCCTTGGAAAATTATTCAGGTTAGCATTGCATTGGCAACACAGACGAGAGCTGGCTGTTTGGTGCTTTGGACAGACTTGTTAATGACATGTACGAATTTACGCTTAATGCTGATAATTCATAGGTATGATGCAATTATTTTTGTCTTGGGTGGGCTTCCCTGTTTTCTCGAGGAGCTTTCAGGCGGCTATTTTGAATTGACAATCTCTCTTAAAGGTCGCTGACAAACGATTACAAGGATGGATTGCAACTCTACGAAATCATTTTCCCCCGCTCTGATTATTTTCTTTGGGGACAAAAACAGAATGACAACAGACGGTTTGATCTTCCAGAAAGTGTCACGTTTGAGAGAGTTTGAGTCAGAAGTGATGTTTTGGCAAAACACCTTATTTCACACTCAAAATTGCTCAAGAACTTCTTGAATCATTGTCAAATGACTATAGTCTGGTTGGTCCATATCTTGATTGGGACATTTTGCACATAGGACAGGAAAAAAACAAAACCACAAAAAAACCCCAAGAGATTTGTTGTTATTCAAAACACGATAAATTACAATATGGAATCAGCCACAACTTATAACTTGTCATTCACTGTTTCTGCATCTAAGATGATTGAGTCTGTCAAAGTACTTACATTAAAAAAGCAACAACAACAACAAAAATTCCCTAGTATTCCCTAAAAAGTGCCATAATCTGTTTCAAATGTTGTTCCATCAGTTACTCTGAAGGGGCAGATGATGACAGATCGGCCCTTCAGAGTCTAACGGTCCTCTGCCAACATGCAGGGCCAGTACACTTAAGAATTTATTTGTCCCGGCTCTGCCATTAGCCTTTTACATAACGTGATGTTTGTGCTGTGTTTGTTGTCCCTTTATTATTGTTTGTCTAATGATTATGTGTTACTGCTGGCTGTACAACAAATTGTCCCTCGGGGGCCATAAAGATACTATGGCGAATTCGGGGGGGGGGGGGGGGGGAGTCAGGGACCGCCGCAGCCGGGACGCGAACTCGTATGTGCCACACCACAGGCGACAACGTTAACCGGTCGACTAAAGGCTCCGTTCCGTTAGCTAAGGACTAGCGAGTCTATTTATCCGTGCACGTTACAATATAATTGATCTTGATATTTGCTTGTTTCAGATGCGATATCCGCTCAGTTACAACCACATGTGATGTGATCTCATGAGAAAAGGGGAGATTTGGCGCTGTCGTTTGATTTTTTTTTATCTTAATTTTTGTCATTCAGAATAGCGGCATTGTCCGATGGTGTCTTGTGTGACATGGATCTATAATGACATAAGAAAATAGGGCATGAAAAACAGAGGATTCAATTAGATCGCTGTATTTTCATTCGGTTTCTAAGCGATCATTTACTATTTTGGTCTAAAATGGGCGATTGATTATACTTGTCTTACGTCCTGCCTATAGGCGGAGCGTATCGCCTGCGTCACACTCATTACAACGTTGACTTGACGGCGGCGACTTCGGCCAGTTGAAATTATATTTTCCCCCTTTTCAGGTAAGACTATTGTTAAAAGCACGTTGGTTAGCATTATTCCGCTTCGTATGTTTTAAGGTACCTGTTGATACTAACAACTCGTAAGAGCGACGATAAAAATCGTGTTTTATGTGTGTACGAACTTGTTAATTGCTAGCATGTTGGGCTAGCTAGTAGCACGCAGGGCGAGCAAAATGGCGTCCGTGCCCGTGGCCGCTGTTCAGCAAGAGAAAGTGTGGGCCAGCTGTATTCATTTGTGTTACAGAAAATGCGAGAATGCCGATTTGTTAATGTAAACTACTAATAAGACACGTTAGTCCCTAGCTAACGGTTCCGACCCTTTAGCCGAGCGGTTAGTGATGTCGCCTTGTGGTGCAGTACATCCGTATCGAATCCCGCACCGGGCAAGAAAATAACCGGTTACATTAAGAATGCAGTTGTTGTGAAGCGTTTATACGCGTAGTTCATGTCAGTGAAAGTTATACGCGATTAAAAGCAAGAAAGTGAATACGGAGCAAACGCGGGTTTAAAAAATGTCTGAATTTAAGAAAATGATCCGGATAAAACGTTTACATGCATGTATTCGATAATTAAGCTACAGGGATGTTTCAGTTCATAGCTTTTAGGTTTAAATTGTAAACAAAGGATTTTTTTTACAAGAACTGTAGAGAGTTAAAAATAATACCTCACTGTGGTTTATAGAAACTGTTAAAGATATACATGTGCGTAGCTACTTTGGTTATCTTCAGTAAGCTGCGAAAGAAATGCTTTTATACCTTTGATACTGTAAACTTTAAGTAATTTCTCTAATGACTCTGATGTACCGTTTATCCCTGAAGTTATGTTGTTTCTGTGTAAACAAATATTGATTCATTACAACACTGAATCGAGAGCAGCGTGTCCTGTCTTTGTTGTTGAATTTATATTTTCCCCCTTTTTTAGGGGCGTAACATTTCGGAGGTACTGCTGGGATGAGTGAGACGTGGGTCGGCTCCCATTAGCAGTGGAAGTCCCCCAGCCGTCATTCCAACGCCTCAGTTTACCCAGGCAGGTGGCAAAGGGTCGTGATCCAATGACAGTGGTGTCCTGAGTTTCTGAGCACAGAGTGCATGCAATCTGAGGTAAACCCTAAAGTACCAGGAGAGCTGCTGCTACGACTCAGTCCAATCAGCAACCCGCGTCACTGTACGGGAAAATGAAGTAATCGGAGTTACTTTAAAATACTTTTAAACAAAGACTTTAAAATATCAGGTCAAATTGGTGAGCCTGACCAGAAGGACTGCCTTACCTTTTCCAGTTTAGTGGGTCAGATTGAACATGGTCTAGCACTAGAACGACTGGGATTTCACGCCTACCTAAAATGACCATGGGTGGTCAAAATGACCGCTGGTTTTTAAACTCTATATTCTGCCAAGATAAATACCCAATTGATACATTAATGCGTTGCATGTGTTAGTATGTCTCTTAGGAAACGACTGACATCAAAATTAAAATTTTAACAACAATAATACTATTTTTAAACAATTTAAACTTCAGAGAGACATGGTCGATCAAACTTGAATAGCAATATTGAAAAAGTGAAAATATTACCTGAAAAACAAAACGGAAAACACATATTGCTAATCTGACACATGCAACAAGGCCTATAAAAGGTGAAATGTAAAAAAAAGAACGGAAAATAACTATTGAAATAGTACCAAACAATGACCGGAACTTGAAAACTACTAGATCTACCATGGGCGGTGACCGCCCACAGCTTAAACTCTATATCCTGCCAAGATAAATACCCAATTGAGATATTAATGCATTGCATATGTTAGTATGTCTGTTAAGAAACGGCTGACACCAAAATTATAATTTTAACAACTTTAATATTATTTTCCAAACAATTTAAAATGGCCGCTGTCCAACGCCTGTAAATACTGCAACACCTCGGTGGTAGTCATGGTACGTCTGAAATGGCGGCTGTAACCAGACTAGGGCTGCACAATTAATCGAACATTAATCGCAATCACGATTTTGGCTCCCAAAGACAGACTGAAGTAACCGATGCAATCGTATTCCATTTGGCCAGAGAGATGTGTCCAATAAACACTGAGCAATGAAGGCTTCAGGAAACGGTCAACACACTGGACAAAAGATATGTGATCCCCTCAAGCAATTATTTTTCCAAAGTGGCATTACCTGCGCTGGATGCAAAACATCGAGGGGAAATGGAGAGGGATGTCATAGCTGTCGAGTACTTTGCAACTACCACTGACCTATGGTCAAGAAGAACAATGGAGCCGTACTTGAGCCTGACAATTCATTACATCGACAGTGATTTTAAAATGAGTAGTCGATGCTTGCAAATGTCATTTTTCCCACAAGACCACACAGGAGAATCAGTTGCCCGGGGACTGAGGGAAGCGATGGCCTCTTGGAGCTTGCAGGAGAGACTTGTCTGCATTATAACAGACAATGGCTCAAACGTTGTGAAGGCAGCTTCCAGGGCCGGATCTAGGCATAGGCAAACTAGGCAGCTGCCTAGGGTCTCATTGCCACAGGGGGGCCCAGACAGACGGATAAAAACATCAACTTTTGGTCTAAATTAAAAATAATTCAAATAAAATATTTTAAACTATAACTAGATAATAATAAACAAAAATATATACCTAACTAATTAACCATAATAACCATGTGGCAGTTAAAAGTAATATTGTTTGTTTACAAAGTATCAAAATGTGCTTGTTTGGGGAGGGGGAGGGGGGCCCAAGAAAAATGCTCTACCTAGTGTAATCCATCCATTTAATCCGGCCCTGGCAGCTTCTTGGAATAAATGGACGATGCTCCAGTGCTTTGGCCACAGGCTCCATCTAGCAACAGGCGAGTAGCAGGATATTTTTTATGAAAAAAGGAAAAAGTGCACGTAATTAATTGAAATATTTTGTGTAGTCTGTGAAGATTAATTGTATGTAATCTGTGCTGATTGTGTTATGTGAGTGAATACTTTGTTGATAACAATAGTTATATATCAATAATGTGATGGGGATTTTTTATCCAAAGTGTATCGAAGCAGATAAGGTTTTATTCTGTGCTTTGATTTTACATATGCATCTCTCATATGCAATCTCACGAATAAAGATATTTCTTATGGCCAGCTAATGCATTATTCTTATCATGGCATGATGGTTATGTTGCCTTGATTACTGAATACGCTTGCTGACTTTTGATCAGTTGGTTAGTACATTGAAAACATATTGGTCATGACTGAGGCATCTGCTTAGATTACAAACAGTTGCATGGTCAAGTTTCAGTTTACCATGTTACAAGTTGTGTTTTCGTCCTCACTGTTCCTATGTTGCATATGACCATGACTCAAGGGCTCTGTGTGTGTGTGTGTGTGTGTGTGTGTGTGTGTGTGTGTGTGTGTGTGTGTGTGTGTGTGTGTGTGTGTGTGTGTGTGTGTGTGTCTTGTGACTGACTGATTCATTGTACTGCTGTAACATGGGTGTTTATGGGATGCGTTTTGTCAGGTGCTGTGCTGAACTGTATCTCCGTCTTTTGCTGTATCTGGAGATATTGATAGATACATACAAATTGTGCACACCGCACTGCTATGATTGTTTCCTGTAGTGTGCTGCCTGGAGATTGCCACGTTTCAAGCCCCTTGAGGGTTTTTAGGTAATACTCCTTCACATTCTCTTTCCAATCATATATGTATCTTTTTCAAATGTGTAAATAAACAAACAAACAAATTTGTAAAGACATTTAATATCCTTCGTACCAAATGTGCTCCTTTTCTCACACTTGGAGCTGAAGTGCTTTATGTTGAAACCCAACTTTGGCAATCCTGCTACCTGAGGCATCGCCGTAAGAGTGCGGGGTTGATTGAGAAAGACGTGATGGAGGACATTGATGACGCACACTCGTGCATAAGACACACTGAAGACAGAAACAAGAAATTGTGACAGCTCTCCGTTATAAAGAAATGCTCTTAAGTCGCCACTCAGGTGGACGACAACTTGCCTTATCAACATCCTGTCCAACACAAAGCCGCAATGAACCGTAAGAACCTAAACTACTTTCACTCTTTGCAATCTAATGTATAATTTTAGGAATGAAGAAATACTCTATTCTTCGTAAGGCAAATAACAGAAGGGATGATCAGATTTTTTTTTCATGTTTAAAAAAGGAAGACCTGAGTGGCATGTGTAATATCTGATTTGTTTAATCAAACGATGTTGAATTTAAGTGTCTTTTTTTCTTCAATAGCCATATCCTATGTCGCGAACTTTGAAGATGTCTATGATCCACCAAATGGCTCCATTGACAGCAATCTGACCTCCTACATTGTGGAACCAGGTGTGTTACCGTGCGAGGCCTTGCAGCTGGTTTCATCTGTAGCGGTGGCCTTGTGTTTGATACAGATAGGTATCTTCCTTTTGGCAATACCAGGAAATTTGCTGGTTGGATTGGTGATTGCCAGCAAATGGCAGACCCTGACTCCATCAGAAATGTACCTGTTTCACCTGACGGTAGCTGATGGCTTGTTGGCCCTTACACTACCATTTTGGGCTGTGTCAGCAATCCATGGCTGGATTTTTGGGGACTTCCTGTGCAAGGCCCTCAACCTTTGCATCGAAGCAAATTTCTACACTAGCATCCTCTTCCTGGCCTGTATCAGTGTCGATCGCTATGTTGTGATTGTGCATGCCCATGAGGCGAATAAAGATCGCCACCGGAGTTACAGTCGAGTCGTCTGTGCATCAGTATGGGTCCTCGGTTGTGCCCTGGCCTTGCCCGCGCTTTTTAACGATGCATTTAAACCAGAGTACGAGTCAAACAGGGTGATTTGCTACGAGCGCTATGACATCGGCAGCGCCATCTCTTGGAGACTTACAGTCAGAGGGGTCCGCCATGTTGTGGGCTTCGTGCTCCCACTGGTTGTCATGGTGACATGCTACAGCATCACCATTGTAAAACTGCTGCATACTCGTGGCTTCCAGAAGCACCGGGCAATGCAGGTGATCGTTGTTGTCGTGTTGGCTTTCCTGCTATGCTGGACACCGTACCATTTGGTGCTGATGACAGATACACTCTTGAGGGCTGGCATGGTGACTTTTAACTGTTCCGTGAGAAGATCGGTGAACTTGGCTCTGCATGTGACTCACAGCGTGGCCCTGGTCCACAGCTTCGTCAATCCAGTTCTGTATGCCTTTGTTGGACAGAAGTTCAGGAAGAACCTTGGACGGCTTATTCAGAGGAAAATGAGACAGGATAGGAACTCAATGTCCAGATTCAGCAGGTCTACTTCCCAGACCTCTGAGGGAAATGGCTCTCTTCTTTGAACATCCAGCGGACTTCTGCAAATACTTCCAATTCATATACGTTTTGTTTTCAACCAGTGTGATTCATGTTAAACTTGCCTTCCATCCTTGATCTCATATTGGTTCTACATGAACAATGACAAAGTATTATGGTATGCCTTTGTTGGACAGAAGTTCGGGAAGAACCTTGGACGGCTTATTCAGAGGAAAATGAGACAGGATAAGAACTCAATGTCCAGATTCAGCAGGTCTACAGCCCAGACCTCTGAGGGAAAGGTCTCTCTTTGAACGTCCAGCGGACTTCTGCAAATACTTCCAATTCATATAAGTTTTGTTTTAAACCAGTGTGATTCATGTTAAACTTGTCTTCCTTCCTTGATCTCATATTCGTTCTACATGAACAATGGCAAAGTACGTATAATGGTTTCCCATTACAAAATGTAAAATGGGGGTCGAACAAATAAAGTTTTAAACTACATATTGCATTGTTTTCTTTCGTTGGTGAGTGTGTACCAAATGAACATGCACCATTTGTTTAAATTTTAACTAGTAATATTTCAAACATTTCTTAGGCAGGTGGATAGTTTCAACAGAGGTATGTATTTAACAAGTCCATTTTACTTCTGGCAGTCTCATGATCAGGCCATGGTCTCTAATCCTAAAATATAACCCGTATCTAAGATTTAAACCAATCAGGCAACAACTAGAGAGATAGAGTGATGTACCGATAGTGGTGCAATAGTAAATGCTGGGAAATAGCTACTCTATTTCGTCAGTGACAGTCTCACTTCTCACCTCAAAAAAGTGCATTTGGCAATGAATTCACACAGTGTTTGGCTCCCTGTAGCTCCTTTACCGCTCAGCAATACTAAATGACTGAAAACATTAACCAGCCGTGAAAACTGGAAAATTCTGTCCAGTGCTCGAATGGAGATTAGGGATAATTAACACCCTCCATTAGAATCAGATTCGTCTTTAGTCGGCCATGTATGTTTTGCACAGCCAAGGAATTTGACTCCGGTCTAGTGGCTTTCAATGTACTTACACAGAATAACAACACGGCAATCTTCAGGAATATAGACAGGTGAAACCGTTTCTGTGAACTGTAAACAGGAAACAGTGCAAAGAAGTGAAGAGTGCAAGGAGTGCTGAGAAAGACATTACTATATATGCACATATAGTTGGTTGATTTTTATTATGTGAAGTATAGTACAGCCTGTTCAGATATACAGTAGGGAGTGAAATGTATTGCACATTTGTATTTTAGACTGAAATAAATATGTATGATTTGTAGGTACAGTGGGTATCATAGTGTTGCAGGGTTATTGCATAGTGCCACAGTGAGTTAACTGTTCATAAGCGTGACAGCAAGGGGGAAGAAACTGTTCCTGTGTCTGGTGGTTGTGGTGTACAGTGCTCTAGTGCCAACCAGAGGGGGGAAGTTGGAACAGGTTGTGTTTGGCATGTGATGGGTCTGCAGTGGGTTTCCCTGTCCATTTCCTGACTCTGGAGGTGTATAGGTCCTGGATCGTGGGCAGGTTGGCACCGATAATCTTTTCTGCAGTCCTGACTGTCCGTTGTGATCTGTTCCTGTCATGTTTGGTGGCCAATCCAAACCAGACAGTGACGGATGTGCATAGAACATACTGGATTACTGCGGAGTAGAAATGAATAAGCAGCTCCTGAACTGGCACAGGAAGTACATCCTCTCTTCTTTTTAAATTTATTTCTGATTTTTTTTCCCATATTTCTCCCAATTTAGTGGCCAATCGATCCCTATTTTAGTTCAAACACCCACTCCCATACTGCATGCGTTCGTCAACTGCATCTCTCCGGCCGGCAGTCTCGAAGGAGTCGTCTCCCCACCTTCGTGACAAGGCGAATCCAGGCCGAACCACTGCTTTTTCCCCACACACACAGACGCATTCATGTGATGAACACAAGCCGACTCCGCCCCCCTCCCGAAGACAGCGTTACCAATTATCGCTACTTCGTCGAGTCCGGCCATAGTCGGATCTGACTAGACCGGGGCGCGAATCCCGGTCCCCCAGTGGGCAACTCCATGGACACATAGCCGATGCTTAGACCGCTACACCACCGCGTTCGGGAAGTACTTCCTCCGCTACACCACCGCGTTCCGGAAGTACTTCCTCTGCTGGGCCTTTTTGATTACTGCATTGATGTTGACTCCCACTTCAGGTCCTCAGGTCCTGTTGTTGGTAAAAGCTGTGACTTGAGTAGGGAGATGTCTAACAGTTATTTTCACATAAAGCCAAGAAAATCCAAAGCAGAGGATGTTTAGCAAATAGCAATCCAAGCATCACAATAACTTTTTACCAGGAGCTAATAGGCTCGATTACTAATAAAACTAAGAAAGCTGGTGCCATTTACACTACTGGTCACCCGTCATAAGCAGTAAAGATCCACAAGAATGTAGATTGCTGATAAATAGTAAAATCACCTGGTGTAGGGGCAGGTTTGAATGAAAACCTTCATGCATATTGCTCTCAAGCAGGGCAAATGGTCGAATCAGCAGCGGCCAGAAAAACCATTCAGACCCCAGACCAGCCCCCTGACTCCTACTCCCAATGATGATGGGAGATATCTCAAAACTAGGCAGCCTTGGTAAGTTTACGAAATTATGCAGGTTTGCAGGATATTGCAAAAAAATAAGTGACACGTCATCGGTGTTATGAGCAACACAAAGATCAGCTTTTGAACAGCCGGCCACGCCAAAACACTCTGCCATCCAAATAAAGGTCGAGGTGATATACGGTCAGGTGGACCTTCAGTCGGTGAGATCAGAGCAGATGAGCGCTGTTTGTGACGCTGTGTCCGAGGACCTTCTGGTCTTGTTCCAGACCCTCAGAGAGTCTGGTGCAGGACAGAGGAAGGCTTACAAGCCCATTCACAACACAGAGGTGAGCCAAACACCTTCTTGACGCTATGTAATCACTGAATCAAACTTAGATCAGTGTGATGACTTTAATAAATGAGACTGAATACATTATTTATTTTGAGTTTTGAGATAAATTTCTTTAGAAATGACATCTTATCTATTATCAGACAGCCTTGGATAACCACACTCCCCTTACTGAGGACATCAGCACCTTCCCTGATGTGGCCAAAGTCTAAGTCTGTTTCTTACTGCATCATATCAAACAAGGAAAGCCAATCTAATCATATACTTGTTTATTATCACTGTATCATATTATAAAAAAGGGAGGTGGTGGGTATTGGGCCAGCTGTCCTACTTGCCAAAAGGAATGCGAAGTGGTGCGGTGGCCTCTCGCTTCCTGTGTAGTGATCGCCGCGGGTCCATCAGGACCTTAGCATATGGCTGCTCCTAAGCAAATGTGTCTGCAGCAGCACCTTCTCGTGGTACCTCCTGTTTTCACAAAGTCTGATGCGGGGGCGACCGGGTTCCCGGCGGTATAACCGGGTGGGTCGATTGGACTCGTTAACCTTGGTTGGCAGCTAATCTAGGAGAAGGCAAATTCTGATTTCAAACCCGGATAGATGAAGCTCGTTAGCCTGTCGGGCAGTTCATCTAGGAGAAGGCCAACTCTGATTTCAAACCTCCGCTGCCTTGCGGGTATACTCGTCTACGGGAAAGGCTTCGGGAAGAAACCCTGAGGAAAAATCTGCATCCGTCTCCATTGCCAGTCTTCTTGCTAGTCTTGCCAGTCTTGCCACTGGTAATAAATGGTCTCGGACGAGAGAGTGGGGTTGATGATGCGCAACTCTTCCTCACTTTAATCATTGCGCAAGTCATCAGTCATCCACAGGATGACTAGACGGTGCTTGTCACTGCGATGGACGAATAGCACAACATCATATTAGAATTTTTACTTGTTTTGAGTGATATTTTGGCTTGCTTTGTAGCAGTCGACCCTGCCGTCCCCTACGAGGAGATCACAGACATTCATATCTGTTGCGGCTGAGGTCTCCTCCACTCCACTGAGAAACATTGTGGAAGAGATGCCCTCAACACACAACAAGAAGAAAAGTCAGAGACAAAACCTTTCTGCCTCATTATCCTCATATTATAATTTTTACTACCGATGAATGAAAGTGGTGAGTTGGTTTTTTTTCTTCTCCTCTTTGCAGAGGTCAAACACAAGGGGAGGGTGAGCAGATTCTTATCCAGGCTGAGGAAGGCCTTCCTTTTCTGAAGCTCCATGAAAAATCATCAATTTGTACATTGAAAAAAATACATATTTTGTTTAGTACAGTTGTCTTACAATTCTAATTTCTGACTATAAGCTTTGGTGTCCTAATACTGATCCAAGGTTGTATATGTAAGGACTGCTGTGAAACACCAACATAAGTCACACCTTTTGTAAAATAATCCGGTGAGGTTATTTAACCCATTTAGGTGATACATATTTGTTTGTGTATGTGTTACACCCCATTTACCCCTGGTGTTATCATGCAATCTGGGTATTATTCATCTCTTTCAATGTGACATTTTGCCGTCTGGAGTCAATTCTCCCAATTCCACAGAGAGCTCTTGATATTTTAATCTTTCAGATTTCAAATTAATGTTGATAAACCCGTATCAAAAAATCTTAAGGAAGCAAATGTATGAAATTTCTATTCCAGTAGGCATATAAACAGGGTTGATGAACATAAGATTAAGACTGATTTGATATCAAGTCGCCTGTAAGTCTCATCAGCCTTCACTCCGGATCAGTAGGTGGCGGTAATGCTCACTTTCGTTGTCTGCCAACCGCAGTGATTTAATTAGGAAAGAAGAAAGAAAAGTTTTTTAAAAAAAGAAAAAAGAAGAGGGGGGGTGGAGATAGAGGTGGATAAGTCTGAAAGACGCGTCCATCCATCCATCCATTATCCAAACCACGTATCCTGTTCTCAGGGTCGCGGGATGCTGTGGAGCCTATCCCAGCAGTCATTGGGCGGCAGGCGGGGACACCCTGGACAGGCCGCCAGTCCAAGTTTGAAGGAAGTAGCGGGGGGGAAAAAAGGGGGGGAGGGAAGAAATGTCAGGTTGTAGTGATGATACTGAGAGCGTAAGAGAAATCCTCTTGGCTGGAATACAACTGACTGGAGGAAAGGGCAGATTTGGAGTTCAGTCGGACAAACATGAAGCAGCGAGTTGAATCGACTGTGCGTCACTGTAGTCCACTGACTTTGGGTTTCTACTGCAGCGGTCATGCCAGTTTCCTGTTAGTTGGCGCCTAAATTTATTGGCAATGGCATATTTTGCGCAATGCCTGCAAGATTTACCGTGGATAAATGTCAACGACATGCACAGAATTGACGACAAACTTTCCACTGCACCTACCAGCAAACGGGTGAAAAATTTCAAGTTGCACATATCTACACTCACCGGCCACTTTATTAGGCACACCCTTCCAACTGCTCATTAACGCAAATTTCTAATCAGCCAATCACATGGCAGCAACTCAATGCATTTAGGCATGTAGACATGGTCAAGACGATCTGCTGCAGTTCAAACCGAGCATCAGAATGGGGAAGAAAGGTGATTTAAGTGACTTTGAACGTGGCATGGTTGTTGGTGCCAGACGGGCTGGTCTGAGTATTTCAGAAACTGCTGATCTGCTGGGATTTTCACGCACAACCATCTCTAGGGGTTTCAGAGAATGGTCCGAAAAAGAGAAAATATCCAGTGAGCGGCAGTTCTGTGGGCGAAAATGCCTTGTTGATGCCAGAGGTCAGAGGAGAATGGCCAGACTGGTTTGAGCTGATAGAAAGGCAACAGTAACTCAAATAACCACTCATTACAACCGAGGTATGCAGAAGAGCATCTCTGAATGCACAACACGTCGAACCTTGAGGCAGATGGGCTACAGCAGCAGAAGACCACACCGGGTGCCACTCCTGTCAGCTAAGAACAGGAAACTGAGGCTACAGTTCGCACAGGCTCACCAAAATTGGACAATAGAAGATTGGAAAAACGTTGCCTGGTCTGATGAGTCTCGATTTCTGCTGCGACATTCGGATGGTAGGGTCAGAATTTGGCATCAACAACATGAAAGCATGGATCCATCCTGCCTTGTATCAACGGTTCAGGCTGGTGGTGGTGGTGTAATGGTGTGGGGGATATTTTCTTGGCACACTTTGGGCCCCTTAGTACCAATTGAGCATCGTGTCAACGCCACTGCCTACCTGAGTATTGTTGCTGACCATGTCCATCCCTTTATGACCACAGTGTTCCCATCTTCTGATGGCTACTTCCAGCAGGATAACGCGCCATGTCATAAAGCTCGAATCATCTCAGACTGGTTTCTTGAACATGACAATGAGTTCACTGTACTCAAATGGCCTCCACAGTCACCAGATCTCAATCCAATAGAGCACCTTTGGGATGTGGACCGGGAGATTCGCATCATGGATGTGCAGCCGACAAATCTGCAGCAACTGCGTGATGCTATCATGTCAATATGGACCAAACTCTCTGAGGAATGTTTCCAGTACCTTGTTGAATCTATGCCACGAAGGATTAAGGCAGTTCTGAAGGCAAAAGGGGGTCCAACCCGGTACTAGCAAGGTGTACCTAATAAAGTGGCCAGTGAGTGTAGTTACGTCCGCCTGGGAAATACATATCGGTGACTGATTTTAGCCACACCCTTAAGTGTTTGATCAGGAAGTATGCCTCCATCCCTCTCACGACTGCATGGTGAGTAGATGGGTCCCATCATTTGAACCAAATGTGTTGAAAATCTGAAAATTAGTGTGTAACTTAAAGGAATGTCACTACCAAAAACCTGTTTTCTGCAGTTAAACCTTTTTGGGTGTCATTGCTGAAAATTTAATTTTGATGTGTGTACAACTGCTCAGACATGCAAGCTAACCATGTGCTGACTAGCATCTATTACACTTAAAATGTTGTTTAAGTCGTAATTATTGATTTACCCGTGAAATAAAATGTAAATAAAATAGTAGAAATATATTTACAACGTAGATGTAAACAAACATTTTACAGGTCAGTACAATCCTTATTTTATATTATTGTGTTTTGGTAGAGAGGTTAGATACAGAGGCCAAGAAAACAATTACGGGAGAGGACAGACTTGAATGTTGTGGACATCCATCCATCCATTATCGAAACCGCTTATCCTGCTCTCAGGGTCGCGGGGATGCTGGAGCCTATCCCAGCAGTCTTAGGGCGGCAGGCGGGGAGACACTGGACAGTCCGCCAGGCCATCACAGGGCCGACACACACACATTCACACCTAGGGACAATTTAGTACGGCAGTCATTACAGGATAGGAGAGATGAGTGGTTAGTGCGGTTGCCTCAGCAAGAAGGTCCTGGGTTCGAGCCCCGGAGTAGTCCAACCTTGGGGGTCGTCACGGGTCGTCCTCTGTGTCGAGTCTGCACGTTCTCCCCCTGTCTGTTGTGGACATGTCTAGAGAAAATCCAGATGTTACACTGCGGGAAGGATCTCCATCGACTCAAGCCAATTGGTTCTGGGTTATAAGCAAGGATAATGTGAATACACTAGGTGGCAGTAATGCGCCTTAAATAAGTCTGCCAACCACTGTTAAATAAAAGAACGAAGAAGACGAAAGCGTTTCCAGCCTTGTGTTTACAGCGTTTATGATTGCAAACGAGTCCAGAATACTAATTTCGGCAGAGCACTCAGCGTGGAACTTAATTCTATGTAATTCTTTTCTCTGTTATTCAGCGACAAGCATGTCGAATGCGTTTCATTTAAATGGCATTAAGGGACACGTGTCGTCAGCTGACGTTAGTTAACCCAGCGTAGCGCTAGCTTTATGTTGTATGCTGTGCGCCATTCAAAGTTTTCCCAGTTGACATTTTCAGTTTCCTACCTCCTTCCAGGTGCGCGATGCCAGGCGTAAAAGAAAACACGAATGACCGCGACAAACTGGTGGTTTTTGTTGGTTGTTTTTGTTTTTTTGGCATGAGTAGAGACAAATCGAACTGTCAGCAGTGCAGCCTCCTTGCGCCATTAAACATTTTATTTCACGGCACTTTTATACTTGGAAACGTACCTAACAAGTCCATTGACTAGCCTAATACAGATGCAGTAGTCTGTAAGTACACTACCTCCTCCCCTACTCACTGAAATTTACGGGAGGAGATACGTTAATAAATATCATTTGCGACATATTTTGACATCAATTTACATTCAGAACATGTTTTACTATGCTAGTTTACTATATGATAGTATTATTTTAATGGTATACAAGCAAATATACTATACGGTGCCTTTTATGTGATGGTTTTACACCGTACGCTTCCGTGGGTGGTGCCGTTATTGTGTGACGTCAGACAACGGCTTCTCCCGTTTACAAGTAGGATCCCCGAAGCGGCGTCCCGTTGCACTTTTACTGGAAAATCTCGATTTCCAAGTTGTCTGGAACGCAGCGGCGGTGCATTGAGAAAACACGTGGCTGGCTCGGCGGTGGAACCTGCTAAATTTCTGCACACTTGAATTTAGCGACGCTAGCCAGCCATTTTACAACAGCCACGGTGCATGCAGTGTATTAAGTGGCCGATTTGCTAGATGCTGCAGCCTAACTTGTTTTCGCCAAATGAGCAACGTGCAAGAGCTTGGTGACTTCCCAGATTTGCTTCTGCGATTTTCCGCCTCTGACGTGTAATTTTGACTTTTTTCTAAAAAGTGTGTAAGTAGAAAACAGCGATGTCACGCATGATACTGTGTGGGAATAATCTGTATGATGCATTGTTTCTCTCTTTACAGGTTGACAATGACGCCAGACCGAACCGCCGGATAGCTCACTTTCAGTCTTTGTCACAGTGTGGAATGGAGCAAAGGTCAACAATCTGTCTCACGTGCAAATAAGTGCATGGAGCATTTTAACCTCCCTTTGACTGCTTTGTGAAATTGGTCCAATTGCACCCCTTTGACATGAAGAGCACAGCATCGGGCACAAGGACGGGACTGAGAGCACACCAGATCTCTGCAACTGCCCGTTGATTTAATGAACCTTTCTTTTGGGATTACACTCGTTTTCTATTCACAAATCAGTGGGTTTGTTTCACAACTGAACTGAGCTGTCACATGGTCATTTGATACTCAAATAACTTTGCCACAGTGTCCCACATCCAAGTTGACACAATGGTGGCAGACAATATTGGGAGTGGTGACAGGTAGGCCTGTGCAATAATTAATTGTTAATATTTTATCATCTTTAAGTGGTATTGAGTTGGGATGAGATTCAGCTATTTTCTGACAACATATACAACAAATTAATGATAACAATGAGGTCTGAAATGTTTGAAGTATTACTATTATAGTAGTTCAATAATACTAGTATTACTAGTATTATTGAAAACTAGTTTTGGTTTGATATTAATGTTGCCAAACGGTTCAATCTACTGAACCGAAGTTGGGTTCTTAAACATGATATTTTTGCATATGCAGGCAGATATTGTGATGTATATATCAATATGGTGTAATATTTCCTATGATCATTGTGATAATATTTTCCTAATTACCCAGCACTAGTGAAAGGCCCCAAGGAGAACGAGAGTTAGACTTCAAGGAGCCTCCATCTGAAGACCCAGGAGGATGGCATGGGGACACTGATCAAGAGATGGCTGCCATCGCCTCCGAAGCCCTTTCTCCCACCATGCCAGCCAAGGAACCAAACACATGGAAGTGGTCAGTTATATTCTTGTGCTTCTATGGGTTTATGGCATCCATTAAGCCTGGGGAGCCCTTCATAACACCAAATCTCCTCAGTCTTGAGAAGAACTTCACTACGGAACAGGTCAGTGATGGTTCAGAATTGTGTGTGTGTGTGAGAAAATGCACATGCAAAAACACATGCGTTTTCATTATTTGCACTGGCCAGCTGTGGAGGGGAAAAAAGGAGCTACCATGTTGTATACTGAAATGAAAGGAAATTTCCCCAGAATCTCATGTCATGATATAATAAAGCCTAACAGTGGACAAAAGGGTAATATTTAACTATGGGGGGCATTCCAGTGTCAACAGTGATAGTGATTTTATATTTTCATGAATTTTGCCAAGCTTGTTTACATAAATGAGACTGTCAAGAATTACGGCAGGACTGAACACTTAGGGAATTTAAAAGCTAGAATATTCTATGACCCCCCCCCCCCATGCAATATGGTGGTACTCATTACTCTGTGGATTTAATCAGTGCCCAGTCGGTAGTGTACCAGTCTCTACGCGTGGCCAAAGTTCACATTCCTTCAAAGTGAGTCAGTATAGTTCTCACTAGGATTAGTTATGACAAAATAGCTGTTATGTTGTGAGTGTACTGTGACTTTTTGTACTTGAAACAGAAGAGGAAGCACACTAGTATATCCAAGGGGTTGTGGAGTTCAGCACGTCCCAGCCTTTTTACAACACTCCTTTCACCAGCCACTTACAGTTTTGACCATTGAGTACTGGGAAAACAAGTTTGCACGACAGAAAAACACAAATTCCACTGAGCATAGCTGTACTTAACCAGAAGAATAATATATCAGGTGCTGTCAACCTGTAAGTGAAGGTGTCTTTGTTGTGTTGTTTATTAACTTAGATCAGCAATCCTGGTCCTTGGGTTCCCCATCACTGTTTCCCATTTTGCTACGTAGTTGATTAAATTCACCTGTTGTGTCAGATATTGAGACAGTAGCGGCATCTGAATGGTTAATACGTTCTACATACTTAAAGGATGTACTGTGTACTACATATTATTGGGCATGCTATTCAGTACATAGTACCCAGTGCATACTGCAGTCTAAGGACATTTCACTTGGTGGACTCAAAGGAACTTACTCACCTAATCAGTGATATTTGCTACTTGATATTTGTGTGTATCACACCTCATAATTACATACTTAGAAGGAATATATCACCAAGGGTGTCATACACACGCTAAATATATTTTGTCATGTAATGGTTGAAAAATACATTTTAATTTACATCTAGATGTGAGCTGAAGTTGATTTTCTAATCCTTTTGGGTGTCCTCTCTAGGTGACCAGTGAGATCACTCCTGTGATGTTGTACTCGTACATGGCTGTGCTGGTGCCAGCCTTCCTGTTGACAGACTTTCTGCGCTACAAGCCTGTGCTCATCATCCAGGGCATTAGCCAGGTGGCCATCTGGCTCACCCTTCTGTTCGGCACCACTCTGCTGCAGATGCAGTTCATGGAGTTTTTCTACGGTATCACCATGGCCTGCAGGGTGGCCTACTCCTCCTACATTTTCTCCCTGGTCTCCCCGAGTCTCTACCAGCGTGTGGCCAGCTACTCGCGCTCATCTGTCCTCATGGGGGTGTTCACCAGCTCGGTCCTGGGCCAGCTGTTTATGTCTCTGGGCAACATAAGCTACAGCACCCTGAGTGCCGTGTCTTTGGGTTTTGTCAGTTTCGGGTTGTTCCTCTCGATATGTCTGCCCTGGCCCAAGCGCTCCATGTTTTTCAACCAGGCACGTCTTCAGCAGCAGCAAAGGCAACTGTCGTCATCAAAAGCCAACAAGGCAGAATTGGTCCAAATGAACACTGACGAGGGCGCGTCACCCTCACCCACTCCTCAGCAGCCCAAGACCACCTGGAAGGACTCCATCTTTGTGCAGATGCTGATGGAGGTGAGGAACCAGGTGAAGCAGCCCAATCTGAGGCTCTGGTGCCTGTGGTGGGTGTTCAACTCCACAGGTTACTATCTGGTGCTTTTTTATGTTCACATCCTGTGGAACAAGGTCTACCCAGCCACCGAGAACAAGAACGTCTACAATGGGGGAGTGGAGGCTGCTTCCACTCTACTGGGTGAGACGGTGCTCAGTAGCCAAGAAGCTTCACTTTTTCAAGCTTTGATACCCTGAATTACAAAGTTCCAAAGGTTTAATTGGCTTCAGCCACAAGTTAATCCAGAGTTCAGGTCTACAAAAGTGTGGAAAAATAAAACTGTGATCTCCAGAACTTGAAAGAACTAGCAACTTAAAACGTCTGGAAAAGTATATAAAGAAAGCTTGCTCAGTCTTCTTACACACATTTGCACATCTGAATTAATTGACTCATTTCATATGGTACATTTGCTGTCTAAAAACAAATCTTCCAACTATAGAGTGAAGTAATCTGGTTTAACAGGCATATAACTGTCTTTATTGGTTTATTGGTGTATATGTGTTAAACACATTGAAATCTTGGTACCCACTCAAAAAAAATGTTTTTTTACTTCTGTAAAGAAGTAGGCCCATCTAATTTTAATTGAGGAAAAATGTGTGGTGACCCTTCCATGGGTACATTGGGTGTACAGCTTTTTACTGTTGGTAAAGAGCTCCAGCATTCCTGTAATCAGGCCCGTTGATGGGAAATTATTACATGTTTTAGATTATGTCAGTGTTCGCACTTTATACAGCGGCGGTAAAACACCACGGAACGTTGAACCTGCTTGCAAACATTGCAGACATTGACATTGCGACACATAAGCCATTAGCACCTTAATGATAAGTAAGACTGTTAATGATAAGTACAGAGGATTTAATTTCAGGAGTATCACTTAAGAAGCTGAGTTATTCCCTTTCGTTTTTCAGAGCTGGCAGACTCTTTAGGGAATTATCGTAAGATCTGGAAGTGTTTTAAGCACTGAACACCACAACGAACTGAGGAATTGTATTGAAAAACGAAAGGTCCGGCGTCTGGGTAGCATAGCAGTCTATTCCGTTGCCTACCAACATGGGGATCGCCGGTTTGAATCCCCATATCACCCCCAGCTTGGTCGGGTGTCCCTACAGACACAGGTGGCCGTGTCTGTGGGTGGGAAGCCGGATGTTGGTATGTATCCTGGTTGCTGCACTAGTGTCTCCTCTGGTCGGTTGGGGCACCTGTTTGGGGGGGGGGGGGATAGTGTGATCCTCCCATGTGCTACGTCCCCCTGGTGAAACTCCTCACTGTCAGGTGAAAAGAAGCGGCTGGCGACTCCACATGTATCGGAGGAGGCATGTGGCAGTCTACAGCCCTCCCAGGATCGACAGAGGGGTTGGAGCAGCAACTGGGATGGCTCGGAAGAGTGGGGTAATTGGCCAAGTGCAATTGGGAGAAAAATCCAACAAAACTAAAGGTCAATTTTTTTTATTTTCAGCATGAAGTTGAAAAAACTCGTGGGATTGATTGACGGCTGAAAATTGAAAGGAAATTTGGTTCTTTTGGAAGTAGGGAAATAAAGCTCTTCGATGTCAGAAACCATAACGTTTACTGACTGGACTCTCTGAATTGTAGTGATACTGAGTATTCACTATTTCTTCCTCCTCTAGAATGGATTTATAGCTTTTAGTGGGAAAAAAGTCATCCACTTGTCACATGAGAACTCCAGCAACTTGGAAACTATTAAACTTTCACGTCTTTATTTGTGTGTTGTGTGTCTTGCCAGGTGCAATGACCTCCTTCATAGCGGGCTACGTGAAAATCCGGTGGAACATCTGGTCTGAGCTGGTTATTGGTGTCATCACAGCACTGCAGGCAGGCCTGTTGCTCCTCATGGGCATCACAGACAACATATGGGTCTGCTATATCTCCTACATCCTCTTCAGAGGCTTCTACCAGTTCTTGGTGCCTATTGCCATGTAAGTCTGCAACAAGGGTATAAGCGGTTGTTTCTGTGTGAGGGGTAAGCCTCATGATTCATACTAGAAAATGCAACTGTTGTGTCTGAGGCCTCATTGTTGGAAGGGTCTTGAGGTCAAGTGTGATCTCGCCTGGTGCCGAATATAGAAAATAATGTCAAAGTAGTTCTTCAGAATTTTATTTGGTGCAGATCCTAGTGTGAGATCATGGGCCAGTATAGGGTTTTCACTTAATGTACCCACATTATTATTATTATTATAAACTATTTATATAGCACCTTTAAAAGCTGTTTACAAATTGCTTTGACAAATAGCAAAAGCAGAATACTCAGAAAGCAATGTAACAACAGAAAGGCCAAACAAAATTAAGTTAGAATAAAGGAAAAGTCAAGACAAAGTTAAAACAAGAAGGCAAAAGACGCAAAAACACAGAAACAAGGATGTGGATATAAAGACAGTAAATGATAAAAAAAGGCAGTAAAAAAACAATAAAAACTAAATATAAATAAATACAATTGAAAGAATAAATGCAATAAAAAGGCAACATCACATAAAAGCAAGTCTATGAAATAGGTTTCAAGAAGGGACTTAAAAGAAGTCACTGAGTCTGCATTTTTGGCATATTGTACTGATGTTGGCTGCTTTAACCACTGTTTTTAACAGAACCAATCATGGGAATCCTCATGAACTTGTATATGCACCAAATTGATTGACAGTCTGTACACTGGTTTGATAGTCGATGATAATTATTACAATAATAATAATCAGTACATTGATATAGCATTCATATTTTTTATTGTTATTATTATTATTATATTTATATATTTTAATTATTTTATAGCATATATTATGTTTATATATTTATATTGGCTATATATTTTATGTATATATTAGACAAAATTGCAAGACTCATGAAATATCAAATTGGGATCAATTTGTAACTTATTGGCAGTAGGCATAAAAGACAGGTCAGTTACTTTAAATGATTGCAGTCCACTTGATAAGTGTTACATAAATCCATCTATAAAAATATATGTAGGTTCAAGCTGGAGACTGACGTTTAAAACATGTTCCTAGCCTGGTCCCCGGGTGGCAGGCTTTCCCGTTAAGGCACAGCGGGTTCATTCGGAGATGAAAGATCAAATCTCCTTTTCGCTAGCCGGTGGGCTGTGATGTTGCCTGTACCTTTCAAATGAGACTGAGATTGTGAAACAGGAACAGATGTTGTTTGTCGCTCTCCACCTGCATCACAGCAAGTAACTGAACACCACTGTGTGGAAATGTAAGTGCAGCACTGTTGTAATAAACAAAACGCTCGGATGACTACAAAGCTGCAGAAACGACTGCAGATCTGTTCAGTAATGGCAGGCAGCGTTTTAATGTTGTTGCTGTCTTGTTTGATTGAGCCATGGGATTACCCAGAGTAAAACTTCACTCTACAGCGGGCCTAGATAAGATCCCTGGGGTATGCTCATTGCACAATTTGGCCTTAAATTCCAGTACTGGCCGCTTGATTTTCACCCCTGCTGCACTGCCAGCTGCATTGTGACTGGTGATGTGTTACCGAAGATTTCAGGGTTATCTGACATCAGCGGCGAGAAATTTAAAAAAAGATTGGCTTCTCAGAGTTGTTTCCTAAGCCCCCCCTTTTTTTTGTGATCAACTTTTTTATTGTTCTTTTATTTCAGATACAAACAAAACGGTGCAAGTAACAGTAACAATACTACACAAAACAAAGCAAAACAGAATCTAGTGGCACACCCACCCCACCCCACCCCATCCCATCCCATATCCATGGATCTCCATATGTTATTTGCAGGACAAAAGGATCCAAAATTTTGCACCAAATATAAATGTTGGGGGGGGGGGGTTCAGGGTAGCATGACGGTCTGTTCTGTTGCTTACCAACACAGGGATCGCTGGTTCGAACCCCCTGTTACCTACAGCTTGGTCGGGCGTCCCTACAGACAATTGGCTGTGTCTGCGGGTGGGAAGCCGGATGTGGGTATGTGTCCTGGTCGCTGCACTAGCGCCTCCTCTGGTCGGTCGGGGCACCTGTTCAGGGTAGGGGGAACTGAGGGGCATAGCGTGATTCTCCCACGTGCTACATCACCCTGGTGAAACTCCTCACTGTCAGGTAAAAAGAAGCGGCTGGCGACTCCACATGTATTGGAGGAGGCATGTGGTCGTCTGCAGCCCCTCCCCGGATCGGCAGAGGGGGTGGAGCAGCAACCGGGATGGCTTGGAAGAGTGGGGTAATTGGCCGGGTACAAACTGGGGAGAAAAACGGAGAAAAAAAATACTAGGTCACCAAACTTTGCCGTTGGGAAGACAATGATAGTCTGTGTTGGAAAACAAAATATTTCTTAATTTTTTCCACGTTTCTCTGCATTGTTGACCATGAAGATAGAAGTGAAGGATAATGTTAAGAGATTTGCAGGTCCATTTTGTTTTTCTGAAATGCAACTTCTTACTGTTACATTAGCTGACTTAGTATTGGTTAAGTCAAGTAAGGTTTCAAAATTTTGCACAACACATTCTTAACATATCTTCCTTCAGAATGACCTCTACCCCATTTCTCCTCCCATTTGCACCATGGTAGAAGAGTTTGAAACCCACTTTAGATGCTCCTGGCCTTACTCCCCTTCTACCTGGTCTCTTACACACACAGTGTACCTACCTTTCTTCTTTCCATCATATCAGCCAGCTCTCTCCCTATACCAGTCATAATGCCACCATTCGAAGTTCCGACTCTCCCCTCCACACTCCTACCCTTCCTCCTCTCCCACTGCCTCTGGACATGCCTTTTCCCTCTCCTTCTCCTTCGCCCAACAGTAGCATAGCTTCCACCGGCACCCTGCTGGCCAACAGTACCGGTGGGGGTCGTTGGTAACCCGGGCATTGACCAATCCAGTATGGAAATCTGATTTATGATCTACATACACCGGATGCCCTTCCTGACGCAACCCTCCCCATTTATACGGCCTTGGGACCAGCACTAAGAATGCACTGGCTTTGTGCATCCTCAGTGGCTGGGTTAGATGGGTTATTATATAATAATTGAATTAGTTTAATGAAATTAGAACCCAGTTGAAAGCGTTGCAAGATCTCCCATAAGTATTCCCATTCTAGCCTGTCGAAGGCCTTTTCTGTGTGAAGGTTCAACGCAGCACATGGGGAAGCTAGATCTTTGGTAGTATGAATTATATGACGAAGTCGCCGAACGTTATTAGATGCAAGCTGTGTTTTCATAAAACCCATCTGATTGCAATAAATTAATTATGCTATATGATTTTCTAAAATAGAGGCCAAGATCCAGGCATGAAGGTTTATTTTGGCATTAAGTATAGATACGGTCTGTGTTGGGTTTGGGCCGTACAGCAGTTAAAGCAGAATTCATATCATTGAAAAAGGCGCCCACCTTTAATAAATCGATGAATCATGGTTAAAAAGTATTGTCCCGGGCAACTGGGTGCTGTGGTGGTCTATTGCGTTGCCTACCAACACGGGAATCACCGGATCGAGTCCCCGTGTTATCTCCGACTTGGCCGGGTGTCCATATAGACACATTTGGCCGTATCTGCAGGTGGGAGGCCGGATGTAGGTTATGTGTCCTGGTTGCTGCATTAGCGGTGAGCTAAAACTTTGGAGGAATCCCATCCCTTCCTGATGATGTGCCTTTTTTCATGCCAGCTGTAGAATTTTTCAGTGAAGTCAGAGAGTGATTGGTTCTCCAAGGCACTCAGCATCCTCTTGAGTGAGAGAGGGAAGCTTTAAATCTTGTAAAAAAAGAAAAGAAGATTTGCATTTAGCTGTCTAGTGTTATTTTAGACCTGCACAGTCCAGAATAAAATGAACAGAATTCTGTGTTTATTTCTTTAGGAGCAGAAAGTAACTTCTGCTTTGAGCTAACAGGCATGAAGTTAGCAAATTTTTCACACTTCTGCAAACTCAAAGCAAGAGGACAACGTTGTTTTGAATTATTAAAACAATAATTTCTTCTGGTCCTATGGATTTGGAATTAAGCTCTTGTTCTTAAGAGATTACACAAGTCCACTGACTGAATCGATTTCCTTTTTCCTGTCATCGGTGAAACCCAACCCCTTGCTGGTTATGTTCTAGTAAATCATTCCCAACTGTATTGATTTTACCCAGTTTTGTGTGATTAAGTTGAGAAGCAAAGGAAATTGTTGTGTTTCTAACAAATCCTTTAGTTGCACCCCTTCGGACTCGCGAATCCTCCACCGAGTCGACATTCTTGAGATAAAAACTTTATTTAAAGGTATTTCTGAAATGGTCACAAAATTTTTTTTTAAGTAACCGTGCTAAAGCGCCACCTTTTGGCCCTGGTAGAAGTATCAGCTAGTGTAAACCGAGAAGTAATAACACAATGGTCAGATAAAGGGTTGGGAAACATCATAGCGGGGGGAATTTGAGAAAATAAAGTCACAGAAGCCAATAAATAATCTGTCCTTGAAGAAGGTTTTATGGCTGTAAATAAATCTGAGACTGAAACCACTCATCAGACCTTGGAATGCTACTGTAGAGGGATACGTATACTGAGGGGGGTACACTAGATCTATCAATTAAGGGGTCAAGGATGGCATTCATGTCGGCACCAATAATGACTTGAGAAATCCTGCAGGTTACAAAAGTCAGTCTTACTGACTGTTTCAAAGAAATCTGAACTGTATTGGTTTGGGGCATATATACAAAGAAATGCAATTTTCTGTCCATAAATATTTGTTTTAATGTGGGCAATTTGGCCATCTTCACTTCCATAGCTTTCAATTGTGGTCAAGGATAGACTGCGTCTCAACAACACTAAGGCACTATGGCTTTTGCAATTGAACGTGGCTGCAGTATAGTAGTGTCGGTTAGCCAGTCAGTGTTTCTCAGAATGTTTAAGGTGCAACTCTTGAATGACAGCCATGTCTATGTTGTGCCTTTTATGCCAGTCCAGGCACATTGAGTGTTTAATGGGGCCATTTAGCTCATTTATATTCCAGTTAGCCACTTGTGGCATAGTCATAATTACATACAAGACTGGGCAAGTTATTATATTCCGGCAGATGTACAATAATCAGAACTGTCGAGGTCCAAACATTCATACATATTCTGAGGTCTTTTGCAAAACAGATCTCCAGTTGTCAGATTTCTTGGTCAGTCCACCGGGTCTGAGGGTTGAGGAAGTCCTCAGCCTCTGTTTGAGACTCGAAGAGATGCATTTCTGATCCGTGGGACAGCTTCAGTCTAGCCGGGTAGATCAGGAATGGATTGAACCTGAGTTTCCTTGCCGACTCCATCGCTTGGGAAAATGAGCGGTGCCATTGACCTCGACCCGAGAGCCTCTGGCTGCCTTCACAATTCGGTCACGGTCTGTGTAATGCAGCACCTTGCAGATCAACGTGTGAAACCTCCGGTACTGCGCTGCGGTCCTACACAGTGAGCCCTTATCACCTCCCATCTTCTCACCGCTGGCAAGAGTAGGGAACCATTTAGGGAGCGAGGATGAAAACAAAACCAAACCTGTCCGTTGCTTGCTTCGATTTTAGAGCATTTCTTTAACCCTCCCGGTTTGAGAGGCATATCCCCTGTCCCAACTTGCTCTCCACCCTACACAAAAGTATATACTGGGTGGAGATGAGCTGAAACTGTGTATTACATCACCCTTTAAACTGTGAGATGCTGATGATGGAAAACATTCATTTTGATTATGTGCTCAAACAATCTTTTGTTGTCATTTCTCCATAGTTTCCAGATAGCTGCCTTGCTCACCAAGGAGCTTTGTGCCCTGATGTTTGGAATCAATACCTTCCTGGGGACCATCTTAAAGACCATCATTACCCTTATAGTTGCTGACAAGAGGGGCCTGGCACTGCCTGTTCACTCTCAGGTGAGGCTTTATTGCTTGATTTAAGGTGGGATTACAGTGGCATGTAAAACTGAAAGTTGACACGGGAGTCTTAACACACGCAGCTCTAGATTTATAGAGCTTAGGTGGTGTTGCCACCTACTCTGTATTCTGTTAGCAAAGACAGGAGACCACAGCATGCTGAGACACACACACACACACACACACACATTAATTGTGAACAATGTTGAGTGATACTGAGCCAAAAGGCTCTGGGAGTGTCACCAAACTTAGTGAACCTTTTTTTTTTCACAAATGTTTTGCTTTGTAAGTATTTTGAAGACAAACTTAGCTATCGGTTAATCTAGTTGCTTTTTTTTTTTTTAAAAGGTTTAGTAGCTCGATGTCTGGGAATGTTCTCATTCATCCAGGTCATGGTTATCCAAAGGAGTTGAATCAAGTGCAACTGGACTTGGTATATATCCGTCAAGACGTTTCGCCTCTCATCCAAGAGGCTTCCTCAGTTCGTGCCCTTCTGACTAGACCAAGCTAGTCTGACTGGCTGGTGATGAGACTCAGAATTTATCCTCTTGGAGTCGTTGTCAGAGCTATTTAGTAGCTCAAAATTTATTAGACATTTTTGCTGAGCTAAAATATATCGGAAGAGAAGCACATTGTCATTCAGTCGTCATGCGTGTTTGAAGGGGAGTCACATTCTCCACCGGCCCTGTAAGAGTTATAGTGAAAACTACACTTGAAGAAAAAACAAAACTGCCATTTGCACTCAATTTGATGAAATGTCATCATGCTGACTTACTCAAACCTAGATGCAAGTGTTTTTAAGAGAGCATCTCTTTCCAATGCTGTGGGCTTTTGAGTATTATGCATGTGTTTGTCATAAACTCAGGAGGATGTCCTCACTGAGACAAATCTGATAAGTATTAGTACTCCTACAGTATTAATACTAGGTCACGGGGGCGTCCGGGTGGCATGGTGGTCTATTCCGTTGCCTACCAACACTGGGCTCGCTGGATCGCATCCCCATGTTACCTCCAGCTTGGTTGGGCATCCCTACAGACACAGTTGGTAGTGTGTGCGGGTGGGAAGCCGGATGTGGGTACGTGTCCTGGTCGCTGCACTAGCGCCTCTGGTCGGTCGGGGTGCCTGTTCGGGGGGAGGGGGAACTCGGGGGAATAGCGTGATCCTCCCACGCGCTACGTCCCCCTGGTGAAACTCCACATGTATCGGAGGAGGCACGTGGTAGTCTGCAACCCTCCCCGGATCGGCATACTAGGTTACCTAACTTTTCTATATGTTGGAAAACAAAATATTTCTTAATTTTTTCGACATTTCTCTTCATTGACCATGAAGATAGAAGTGAAGGATACTGAATGTATTTACAGCACCATTTTATTTTTCAGAAATGCAGCTTCATACTGTCACATTAGCTGACTTAGTATTGGTTGATTAAGTCCATTAAGTAAGGTTTCAAAATTTTGAGTTGCCATGCAACCCTAGTTAACCCCCCCCCCAAAAAAATTTAAATAAAATAAATCTGGACTTTTTCTAGCAATACTGCAGATTTTCCTTTGTCTCAATCTCTGTTGTTGTTGTTTTTCCCTTGACAGTTCCTGGTCTACTTCCTTTATTTCACGCTGCTTACTGTCGTCTATCTAGTCTGCGCTGCCGTTGTCCTCATCCGTCATTACAGAAGCCAAGCCAGAGAAGAAGAGGTGGCCAGCGAGCAGACCACACCCACAGATCTCAACCCCACGGCAGCGAACTCTGAGACAGAGGCTCTGTCTAATGGACACAGCACCAAGACAAACAAGAGCATCGCCTAACTCCTCAGGCATGAGTGTTCTCTAGCTAGACTGGGCTTTCCACAAGTGAGATGTAAGACTTTATGGGTAAAATATATTCACGGTTGAACCTTCTGAGGATTAGTATTTTTTTTTTCAGTGTTTACAACTGAGCTCAAGTCATTCAAGTGCCTCATCTGATACCTGAGACTGACTGACTTCCTGTTGGAAGGGGGACCAGCTGCAGAAATGTCTGACTGATCAATGAAAAGTTGAAGCTCTTAATGGTAGACAAATATCTTGTGACCAGTGATATGTTGGAGTTTTTAGATAGGTTTAGCAGGTACTACTAATGTTTTACTTGTTTAAAAAAAAACAGAGCACTCTGACACTGCCGTATCGTGACAAATCATCTCTAAACAAAGACGGGGACCGTTGTTTTGCAATGGTCGGATGGTTGCTTTGTTTCCCTGATGTGTTATTTTTTTTTATCGTCACCTATAGATATAGGAAAACAGGCATGTCTTGTGATTACGGGGAACTGGGAAATGGTCATGCTTTGTCAGTGTGCCCACAGCTTTTAGACCTTGATTGGTAATGCAGCTGTCGTCCTTATGGGACAGTGGATTTCCTCACGGCCATAGTTTATGATTGCTGTGCGATCACCACAAGATTGCTCTCGAATAAGCACCTTTCTTAGGAACACTCCTATCATCTTGAGCATTTTACTTTTAATCGCGTTATAGAAATCTGCTGTTGTATGAAGAGCCCTGAAATGATCGGTGTTGGCATCTTGTTTGCTTCTATCATCAGCTTAAATTCGTCTTTGTGACTTTACATAGGATTTATATTTTGTATTCGTTATCCTTTGACGCAGTTACCTGGAGTGACGAAACACAGAACATGAGCATTTAAACCCGTTTTAATCAGTGCAGAGTTTGACACCGTAAGCTACACAATGCAACTGTTATATTGTAAGTACGGTAAATAGTACGGTACCTCGTTTTTTTGTTGCAGGTTATACATAATGGAGTTTAATCAACAAGATTATTTTATTGTCAGTGAAACCCTACTGAGTTGCTTCATGCATAGCAGATGTAATGTTAAAAAATAGGATCTTTAGAATAACCTGAAAGGGGTGTCCGGGTGGCGTGGCGGTCAGTTCCGTTGCCTGCCAACACGGGGATCACCAGTTCGAATCCCCGTGTTACCTCCGGCTTGGTCGGGTGTCTCAACAGATACAATTGGCTGTGTCTGCAGGTGGGAAGTCGGATGTGGGTATGTGTCCAGGTTGCTGCAGTAGTGCCTCCTCTGGTTGGTCGGGGTACCTGTTCAGGGGGGAGGGGGAACTGGGGGGGAATAGCGTGATCCTCCCACGTGCTACGTCCCCCCGGCGAAACTCCTCACTGTCGGGTGAAAAGAAGCGGCTGGTGACTCCACATGTATCGGAGGAGGCATGTGGTAGTCTGCAGCCCTCCCCGGATCGACAAAGGGGGTGGAGCAGCAACTGGGATGGCTCGGAGGAATGGGGTAATTGGCCAAGTACAATTTGGGAGAAAAAAATGCAAAAAAAAAAAAAGAATAAGCTGAAAGGACCGTTATTGCCCATTGAATTAATATGGGACTTTTTCTACTGAGGAGAAAGCATTTGGCAGGGACAAGGTATAGATCCCTTTTCAAAGGCATATACATCCCAGTAATGTATTGACTTGCCATTATGCATCTTATATTATCTTATATATGTGCCTGAAAATTATAAAAAGACGTGTAAAGTGTCATTTTTTTCACCCCATTTAGTTTCATAAGGGCTTTTACCTATTTGGATGAGGCCTTTCCCAGCTGATAGACCAGCTGATGGTTACTATATGGGGCTAAATTGCTGCTTGTGGCTTATGCATGTGTCGACCTTAGCAGCCATCATGTAAATGTGCTGCTGCATTCTGAAAACCCAGTGGGCCGGAAGTAGCCAGTAGCTTTGACTTGCTCAGTAACTTGGGATTTGCCAGCCATTGTGGTTTGTCGTCATGTTTTTGTGAGGTCCACATGTTGACCCGATATTAAGTACACCAGTCATTGCTGCATGCAATCCGCTGAAGGGCGTTCTCTTCCACAATCTAAAAAGACATCTTGGAGTCATGCTTCTGCTACTGTTGAGACTTTGTGCAGCATCTTCTCTTGATTCAGGGTATGCTTTGTGAAGGATGCAGGCTTTAGTCCCCTCTAGCAAATGTCTGTTTAGTGGATTTTCTTTGGAAATGCACATTATGTGATCAGTGCCCCCCCCCCCCGTGCATTCTTTGTGGATTGCCAAAATTACAACAAATTGACTTTTGATTACAGCTTGAATATGAAATGTAGAGAAGTGAAACGGTGTCAAGACTTGTTTTGCCATGTTTTCAGATGAAATCGCACAGTTTGTGGCCCGAGTCAAAGAATGGTGTGTTGTTTTTTTGTTGTTGTCTTTTTTATATTCCTTCAACTGCACTGCACACCTGAACTTGGGCTGCTAGTGTTGAGAGGAATTGTTGATTGACTACAGCTGAATCCACTGCAGAGACCGAGTTGGTCTTAAGAACCGTTTATGCGTTTTGTAAATAAGAATTGTAACCCTCAGTTGATGGGTCTAAATATCTTCATAAAATTATGCAAAAGAACTTATGTCTTCTAGTTGACTGAACACAATTTTCAGAATGTCACTTGATAATTCAGTGTTTTTCTGTACCTGATAGGATCTAAACTAAGGATTTTTTTTAAAATTGTATTTACATCGATTGCCATATTTGCTGAGAAATGAGAAACTGTGAGGCTATATTGAATGCTGTAAGAGACACTTAACGCTGATCAAAATGTAATTTTTTATTCGCAAATAAACCAACTTTGTGGAAAAGTAATCATTTATTTCTTCTTGCCCCAAGCCACATTTCTCAAGCCACATTTTAGTGTTTTGCTAAAGCTTGCACATTTGTTGCTAAAGCTTGTTGCACACAACACTATCATCCCTGCTAAACTAACCACCAAACTCCTCTCCCTTGGCCTCAACCCCTCCCTCTGTAACTGGATCCTGGACTTCCTGACCAGCAGAGCTCAGTCTGTTAGGTTAGGTGACCACTCCTCCTCCACCCTGACCCTCAGCACAGGTGCCCCTCAAGGCTGTGTTCTGAGCCCCCTCCTTTTCTCCCTCTTCACCCACGACTGCCTGCCAACTCACCCCTCAAATGTTATAGTTAAGTTTGCAGATGACACCACAGTCATTGTCCGTATCACCAATAATGACGAGATGGCCTACAGAGACGAGATTGAGCACCTCACATCATGGTGTACTACCAACAATCTTGTCCTTAATGTGCAGAAGACAAAGGAGCTGATTGTGGACTTCAGGAGGTCTAGAAGCTGCAGCCACTCCCCCATACACATCAATGGGGTGGAAGTGGAGCGTGTTTCCAGCTTTAATTTGCTTGGAGTCCACATCAGCGAGGACCTTTCGTGGACATTAAACACCCAGGCCCTTGTGAAAAAGGCCCAACAACGCCTGCATTTCCTGAGGAGGCTGAGGAGTGCCCGTCTACCCCCCAAACGTCTCACCAACTTCTACCACTGCACCATAGAGAGCATCCTGACCAGCTGCATCTCAGTGTGGTACGGCAACTGCACCTCAGTAGACCAGAAAGCTCTGCAGCGGATCGTCAAGGCGGCCCAGCATATTACCGGTACCCAGCTCCCAGCCATAAAAGACATTTATCACAAACGCTGCCTTTGAAGGAGGTCTGAGCATCAGCAGAGATCCCACCCACCCCAACCATGGACCGTTCTCCCCCCTGCGCTCTGGGAGGCGCTACAGGAGCCTCAGAGCCCGCACTACCAGGCTCAAAAACAGCTTCTTTCCACAAGCTGTTGCCCACCTGAACCTGGCTACCCACTGAATGTAGATATTTTTAAATATTTTGTACTCCAGCTCTCTTTTAACTTATTTTTAGCTTTTGGTCTTCATGTGTGTATATCTTATACTGTGTTTGCTGTGTTTGTCTGTGTCTGTCTTGCACTGTTTGGTGAAGCCACAGCCCTCATTTCATTTTTAAGATGTGCCTGCACATTGTTTTTAATGACAGTAAAATTGAATTGAATTGAATTGAATTTGCTGTGCACGTGCAGAGCGTTAAGGCAGTTCATTGTAGTTTCGGTTTCCAGGGGTGCGTTCAGACCTTAACTTTGGATGTAAGCGAAACACAGCTGTCTAATATTTAAAGTTTGAGAACATATTAGAGAGTATAACTAGTGGGTTTTAAGTTTTTACACTCCTTTTCATATCTATGAAGCCCAGCCTGCTGTTATTATACTGTGCTTGTATTATAATTATACTGAGCCTGTGGGTAATCTGAGGAGAAAAGAGGCTTATTGATCAGTTTGATTACGATGTTAAATGATCTCCATATTACACTGTTTTACATTCTAGCTGCACTTTTTATTCGAAATGTCCATTTATGGCATTTTCTATATTTCTCATTTGTAATGGTATATGTTACATTGGTCCAAGGCTGCAAAACACTTAATTTTCTTAATCATATGCCTAAGGAATTATGATGACTTTTTCCATTAATATACAGTGCATTGAGCGGCATGTTGGTGCAGTGGTTAGCCCGGTCACCTCACAGCAAGAAGGTCCTGGGTTCGAGCCCTGGGGTAGTCCAACCTTGGGGGTCATCCCGGGTCGTCCTCTGTGTGGAGTTTGCATGTCTCCCCGTGTCTGCGTGGGTTTCCTCCGGGTGCTCCTGTTTCCTCCCACAGTCCAAAGACAATGTAGGTCAGGTGAATTGGCCATAATAAATTGTGTGTGTGTGTGTGTGTGTGTGTGTGTGTGTGTGTGTGTGTGTGTGTGTGTGTGTGTGTGTGTGTGTGTGTGTGTGTGTGTGTGTGTGTGTGTGTGTGTGTCCCTGCCTGCCTGCCACCCAATGACTGCTGGTATAGGCTCCAGCATCCCTGAGAGCAGGATAAGTGGTTTGGATAATGGATGGATGGATGGATATATATATATATATATATATATATATATATATATATATATATATATATATTTCATCTTGGGTATGAGGTCGCAGTATGTTCTCTCCACCAGGCGAGGGGATATTTCGTTTGGTCACATGTTTACACGTGTATCTGTCCGCAGCTAATCTCGCATCCTACCGGGCCTATTAGCCTAATAATTTTTTTTTTTGCACAGTCATGACTGTATGATCAAGAACCTCTCGTGGTTGCAGTAATTTAAAATCTTTGAAAGACGTTTGTTCTCTGTACCGTCCACCGCTCCCTCTCTCCATTCACTCTCTAGCTCGCTCGACCAATGCTGCTGTCTGGCGCTGCCCGATTTGAGTCAGCTGTAGATGAGAGTCACGCATGCGCATGGTTGATTTCGGACGCTACAACGCCAGCCCAGACCATCTGTCTGTGAGCTGCTGTGGGGGAAATCAAAATGAAGTTGCCACAGTGGCAAATGCCAGCCTCGAAACCACAGAGAAGGCGTCAACTGAGAAATACCAGCTAGTCGGAAAACCCGAGGTAAGACATCAAATTGGAGGAAACAAGGATTCTTAGCAAGCTAGTGTAAACTACTAATAACATACGTTACCCCCTAGCTAACGGGTCTGACCATTTAGCCGAGCGGTTAGTGATGTCGCCTTGTGGTGCAGTATAACTCGTATCGGATCCCGCACCGGGCAAGAAAATAACCGGTTACACTAGCTACCATTGTTAACTATCCTATTAGATGCGTTAATGTTACCAACTTGATAACTTGAGAGCTAAATAACCTAGCATTGTTGGCTAACATTAGCTAGATAATCAACCAAATACTCAGTTACAGACAGCCAAGGTAACGTTAGTTAGCTAGCTGATTTTACAACAGTGCTTTTTTGGGGGGGGGGGGGGGGAACGGTTAGCTTGTAGAGGAGCTCAAGCAGGAGTCGTGACAACTTTCTCTTTCGGCTACACAACGTGCACCATTTATTCCTTCCACCATTACAACAACAACAAAAACCCGCGCAGCCGAAGTGTGTCACTGTAAACCCGAACCGAGGAAACAGCAGCTGTAATCTAATGTTCCTACTAGCTCAATAAGGGGAATTATGTAGCCCCATAACCACTACAAGCTGGTTAAAACAATAGTCTGAGGACGGATGTCCTTGCCTGCCTAGGTGCTTGTTTCCTTATTATGCGGAACTGGCACATGGGAAGGACCATGTGTTGGGCCTATGATGGCCTGGCGACCTGTCCAGGGTGTCTCCCCGCCTGCCGCCCAATGACTGCTGGGAGAGGCTCCAGCATCCCGTGACCCCGATTGGGATAAGCGGCTGGGATAATGGACGGGTGGAGGTGTATATTAATTTGTTCATTAAAGTCAATTATTTGATCATTACACGCATATTCCAGGCTGATTGAGGGGTTCCCACATTAAGGGTGCTGCTCTTTAATTTCGTCAAAGGCACGAGAGTGCGACGTAATTCATAAAGGGCGTGCCGGTGTAAGGATGGATGGGATTGGTTTGCTGTCTCTGCAAACTCGGACGTCTTGCCTCTTTTCCAGCGATATTAGTTGACGAGAAAAGATTGTGAAAGTAGTAAATCCCCTACAATCAGATGAAATAAAGTAAACAAAGACAGCGACCCCAGTAGTGCCAAGCCGAAACTGTCACAAAATACAAAATATTTGGTTTTATATTTAGTTTTAGTAATTGGTCTCATATTTGGCCTTGGGCTCAGAAACCGAGGCACATTTTGAGGGGTTAAAAATGGCATACAACGTGTCCAGTCACCACTAGATATTACCAGAGAGTCACCTAAGGAAGTTTCTTGAGATTTCCATGTGTTTATTTCAAAGAAATGCAGCATTTCAGAGCATTTGCCATGTGATCAGGAAAAAAACGGGTATTATCTGTGACAGTTAATACAAGTCAATTAGTATGGCTCTACAAATATATAGGAATACTGTAAGACCGCCCCCTGACTTTTGACATAAGATGACTCCCTTTTGACATTAGCGTCCATGTCCTTTGTGTTCCTTGCTGCCTCCCTACAGTGCATTTAAAGTCTTGATACACACAAGTCCCGTCTTGAAATGCATAAAACAAAAAACTTGTAATAAAGCAATGCATCATCAACAGTGCATGGACCAAAAAAAAAAGAAAAAGAAAGAAAGAAAAATGTTTTACCCTATTTAATGTCTGTACACATGTTCAATATATTTGCATATTATGTTAAATATTAGCCTTTTTACAGGACTTCAATATGCAAAGACGTACCCATGTGTAGGGTTTACGTGTTTACAGAATATATTTGGTACAACACAGCCACGTTTATTTTTTGTGTGAAAAGTATTGATACTCACAGCAAGGTTGATTTTTAAATCAAAAGTAACCATAAATAAATATCCTTTTTGTTGTTGCTGGAAATATGACTTGCACATGTTTCCTTTTGCAGGACAATAGAAAAAGTAAAGGCTGGGGGTACAGGTCTTATGGCTTACATATTATTATAACAGTGTATAACGCAAAATAATCAACAGAATAAACCGTACATTTCACATACAGTAATGCAAATTTTTTGCTCAGCCGCTGGAGTCGAATTTTGTACTTCTACGATTATAAAGCATCTTTAGGACCACTTATCGGCATTTTAACACTTTGGTCTCACTGTGTTGCATTAGGTTTTAGGTGATGTAAAAGTTCCAACTAAAGTTTTATGACCAATCATAGTTTCCAACTTCCAATTTCCCAATCTACAGCAAACAAGGTTTTAAATAAGGTGGATAAAGTCTTGGAAGGATATGACGTCATTGTTTTACGCACCAGTGACAATGTTGTTTGTACACTTATTGGACAGACATATTGCAGAAACCTAGATTGGTTGCGATGTCTCTTCCCATGTCAGTATGTACATGACACTTGTTTGGTTAAGAACAGTGGAAACTATAAAATCCGCTGTGGTGACCCCTGAGAAACAGGGAACAAGCCGAAAGAAGAAGAAAAAAGGAGGTGAAGAAGAAGAAGTCGTTGCTCAGGGCAGGAGGACTTGGAAATATTTTAGGTAACCCTTCGCTCTTGTTCCCTTGAATCGCGTTTCACGGCTCTTAGTGGGGGTCCGGGTGTTTATGCAGACATATTTGTACAGCTGAACACAGCGATGGACCTTCCTCAGCTAAATCCTGCCAGCTCAGCTCACAGCGGCTTGGTTACTTGTAGCCTATCACAGCTAGCTGCAACTTGGATGGGAAGCTAAATGAGTAGCAATGACACAGGCAGGTCCAGAAGGATGCAGTTCCGCCAGGCATGAGCACAGAAGACGGCTTGAAATCCTCTGGTGGTTATCTCAACGTATAGCACCGTATATGTGTGACTATCAAACATAAACTAGTCACTAATTTAAAAAACATTTTTTTATTTACAAAGTACCACATACAGACGGATGTACCTTGATGTGTGTGTACGTGTGCAGCCATAAGGCCACGAATGCATATGACTGTTTGAAACTGGGATGAGCATTTGAGGGGCTACGCCCTAGTCCAGCTTGTTGGTCAGTGTATGTGTCATTTTGTGGACGCATGAGAACTTTTATCTCTTAGACTGGCCGATGTAGCTGTTCTCGATACACAGCACGGCATAAGAGCTGGAGCAGCTTTTTGAGTTCTGTTGGAGGAGGCCGCCGCTCTGCAGGGAGGAGGCCACACCCGTCACCGCGCCGTCGCCAACGCGCCACGCCTCGCAGAAGCTGTCCACCTGCCGGTGCCCTTCGCTGGTCGAGCCGTGCCACGCCATCTTCTCTGGCCTGGAGAAAAACCGAGAGTAGAACAAAAGACTTGAAATAAACAAAAGATCCTCTTACAGGGAAATATCTTTTCTCTTTGTCACTTTTAACTTGCTCTCATGTGAAATGTATTGCACTGCATTCTGCAATACAAATGAAACGAAACATCGTTTCCCCCAGTCCACAGCAGTGCGACACAAAGACAGAAACACACATCAAAAAAACTACAAGAACACATATAGCCAAACTAAAAAAAAAAAATCACTGTCCAGGAGAATTAATGCTAGCCAGGATGACTGTCAGAACTGCCGGTCTGCATGGGCTAGCAGTTAGCTTAGCCTGCTTCCGCATCCTGTCAGACTGTCCTTGGTGTTTCCTTCTTGGGCGCGGCTCTGGGCAGGGCCACTGGACGCAGCAGTTGAATGTAATGGGGTAACTCCAGTGTAATACAGGGAATAAAACAAAACGAGTTTGTCTTTAAGGTCCTTAAAGGGGCCGTGCACTCACCATGCGCTGTCGCTTAGAATGTCCCTCCCATCGAAAGAGTAGATGGACACATTCTCCTTCATTTTGCCGTCATTGAAAATGGCATCCCAGCTATCAAACAGAATTTCATCCTGAAGGGCGAAAGAGACGTTGGCTGGAGTGAGCTAAATTTTCATGGCTAAATTTTATAACAGGTACCTGCATATTTTCCAAGATTTTCATAGTCTACAGTTATCCAACAATATAAATTATATTGGTTGCTAGGGTATGTTAAAAAAATAAAGTCAATTTATCTCTTCATAAGAATTGTATGGGCTTTTTATCAGACTGAGCAGTTGATAAGATGCTTTGTTGGCTACCTTCAGGTTCATTATGGGTATGTGGTCCCGGTCAGTCTTGCGGACGATGCTGTGGAGATCTTGGAGCTTGGATGAGAGGAAGGCCCGGAAGGTTCCCTTCATCCCAATGGCTCGGGCCTGGGTGAAGCACAGGTAATCTGCCCCGCGGATGCCCCGCATAGCGCCTCTCTGGGCACTGTTGAGGGCTATCAGGTGGAGCTGGGGTGTGTGAATAAACCAACATTGCATTAATAAGCAATGGGTATGAACTTGTTCTTGACTACAGGTAAACTTAATAACACACAACATTCAGTTAGTAAGCCTAAATCTTACTCCGTTCCCCACATGTTTACCACAGGCCAAATGACTCTTAAAATAACAAAAACTGGGTGTTATTTACATTCAGTTGACCAACAGAATAGTAGAACTTTTAAAATATAGCCTCACAAACTCCTTGCCGCCATATGCAGAAACATAAGGGCATAAATTAAAACAAAATGTTAAAGCGAGCATTTCCAAAGTCGCAAAAAACTAAGATGCAAATTATGTGCGTTTCCATTAGTTCTGTTTAAGTGAAAGTAGTTTTACGTGTCGTACATCCATACTTCCACACTCAAGAGAAAGATGAACCATTTAGAAATAAGAAACAGCGATTGTGTGTGATTAAAATTTATTTGCATTTAATTTTGTACTTGACAAATCCCTTTCCATTGCCCATTTATGGGTGTGAATTGATGTGAGTCTGTGATTCTTCTTTTTGTTTTTGTTTTTTTGAGGATTTTTTTCCGCCAATTCTACCTGGCCAATCACCCTGCTCTCCGAGCCGTCTTGGTTGCTGCTCCACCCCCTCTGGCAATCCAGGGAGGGCTGCAGACTACCACATGCTGCCTCTGATACATGTGGCGTTGCCAGCCGCTTCTTTTCGCCTGACAGTGAGGAGTTTCACCAGGGGGATGTAGCGCGTGGGAGGATCATGCTATTCCCCCCAGTTCCCCCTACCTCCTGAATAGGTGCCCTGACCGACCAGAGGAGGCACTAGTGCAGCGACCAGGACACATACCCACATCCGGCTTCCCACCTGCAGACACGGCCAGTTGTGTCTGTAGGGACGGCTGACCAAGCTGGAGGTAACACAGGGATTCAAACAGGCGACGTCTGTGATTATTCTAACTAAGATTTACTATAGCACTGTTGCTTCAGTTGTTTAGAATGACTGTATGTCGTCTTACCCCTGGGCCTGCGGTGTGACGGTGGACTGGAGACTGCGGCACGGGGGGACTCGGCCTTTGCTGAGGGGTGACTGGGTATCGACCGTCTGGGTAAACCGGACGCTCCTGGGCCGGCTGGATTGGATACCTACCGTCTGGTTGGTTCAAGCGCTCGGTGTAACTGGGATAGCGTGGATCTGTGGGTGAGGGGTATTGTGGTACAGGGTGGGATGGGTATCTAGGGTCCAGATGTGATGGGTATCGAGGGTCTGGTTGTGATGGGTATCGAGGGTCCGGTTGTGATGGGTATCGAGGGTCCAGATGGGATGGGTATCGAGGGTCTGGTTGTGATGGGTATCGAGGGTCTGGATGTGAAGGGTATCGAGGGTCCGGTTGTGAAGGGTATCGAGGGTGCGGCTGTGTTGGATAAAGAGACTCGGGTTGTGAGGGATATCCAGAGTCTGGCAGGGCTGGATGTGGTCGCTCTGGGGATCTTTGAGGGTTCTCTGTGGCTGTCTGTGTGTTGGAATGCTGGTCTGGTGAATAATGGACAACCGGTGGAGGCTCCACGGCTGCAACCTCATTTGCCTGCAGAAGATAAATCCTCACATTGTGATGACTTTAACGATAACTACAAGTCCGTATGAAAAACATGCACGTCATTCAGTAGCTAGTACGGAATAAAGATGGTAATCTCTGGAAGAGTGAAAGAAAAGAAATCAAACTGGCAATTATGTCGGTAAAATTCCCGCAAATATTCTGCAGCAAAAACTTACATCTTCACTGGGCAAGGCAATGTAGTTCCCGAGCTGGAATAAAAAAGGATTAAATCAAATAGGTAAATTAAGAACAAATTGGATATCAAATAAACAAATATGTCAAGTCAGGTGTTATCAGTAGTGCTCATTTTAATTGTTAGCAAAGACAAAGGTTGCACCTGGACTTGGCGGACCCCGTCTCGGACTCGTAAGTAGAGGTCTGTTTGGTCAATAATGTACACCAGCGTCCCCTCTGCTTGTCTTCTAGCTGTGGCTGTCATGGTATCATAGGACCTCAATACCGCCACCTACATATGCACAAACACACACACACAGTTTTAGTTTGTCAAGTTTGCTGACTTTGAAGGGAAGCAGTCAGCAGACTGCGTCATCCCATTTACCCCCCAAAAATCAAGGCCTTTATTATTAAGACCTTGTTGGCTACACATTGTTTAAAAGAAAAATGATTTTTGTATCCGGCCAATTACCCCACTCTTCCGAGCCTTCCCGGTCGCTGCCCCACCCCTTCTGCTGATCCGGGGAGGGCTGCAGACTACCACATGCCTCCCCCAATACATGTGGAGTCGCCAGCCGCTTCTTTTCACCTGACAGTGAGGCGTTTCACCGGGGGGGTGTAGCACATGGGAGGATCACGCTATTCCCTCCAGTCCCCGTCCCCCCCCAAACAGGTACCCAAACCGACCAGAGGAGGCGCTAGTGCAGCGACCAGGACACGTACCCACATCTGGCTTCCCACCTGCAGACACGGCCAATTGTGTCTGTAGGGACACCCGACCAAACCGGAGGTAACACGGGGATTCAAACTGGCGATCCCCGTGTTGGTAGGCAACGGAATAGACCGCCACGCTACCCGGACGCCCCTAAAAGAGAAATTCTGACATTTAGAGTAAGCTTTAAGTATACACACAGTTATCGAATAGCTACTTTTTGGATCATTCACACCCATACGCCCAGATGAAGATCAGACAGTGTGACTCATACAGGGACATGTAACTCTTGCAAATGTGAGAATGTGAACATGAACTCACCCCTGACGTGTATCCAGGTAGTCCAGGTGCTCCAGGTGGACCTGGGGGTCCAGGAATACTGACAGCTGGAAAAACACAAGGTCATGTGTTAGCTGAGATCAAATTGTACTGAACAAATTATACCCCAAGTTTATTTTCCCCTCCTTTTTACTGTGTGTTTAAACATAACTTACATTGAGTGCCCCTGTAAGCCCCTGGCAGGCCTGGACTGGGAGGTCCTGGAGGTCCAGGTGGTCCGGGATTCCCTGGCTGACCATCATAACCTCTTCCTGGGGGACCAGGTGGACCCTGGGGCCCTGGAGGGCCGATGATGGCGTCACCTCTAGGGCCCTGGTGGGACAAGTGCAGATTCTCTATCACGGGCCAGATGTAAATCCACACGTTTTAAAATGTGTTATGTAATGGAAACATCACGCAGTGACACACAGTGATGCATGATTGTGGTACTTGATAATCTGACCGTGGTTTCAGTCGTGTCATTTCCATAGTTGCATTCCAACATAAGACAGCCACCGTTTGAACAAACAAACCAAAATAAAGCTGATGGCTACTTTGGTAAATGCTTGCAAGTAAAATGCCTTGTCGGTTACTGCTGAAGTTCAGAGGCATATATTAAGACTTTTGAATCAGCGTCATGGTTTTGCTCTCACAATGCATGAAAGGATTTCACGATGTGTTGCCATCTTTGCTTTAGAAATTTTGGCTGCTAGGTTCAAATAGGTTTGTGGCAGCACTTTGGATTGAAACCCACCCAAATGTTCTATCCGGCTTTGGATTGTGACCTTTGGTGGGAATAGAGGTGTGAAGTAATCTTAACACCAGTTACCATATCTTGATTAGACACGATAGGAGGACATCTTGCTTTATTGCCGCGTGTTGATGGTGATGAGGGTTAGTTTTCTTGTTTTTGATATTGGAGGTCCTTACCGGGGGTCCTGGTATTCCTGCGGCTCCAACCCCATAGCGGGGGTCATAATATCCTCCACCTGATTCCCCCTTCTCTCCTTTCAGGCCTGGGCTCCCTCGGTCCCCTTTCATCTCATTCTGGAAGACCGAGGCTCGGATTACACTCATCACTTCAACATTATTTGATCAAAATGCAATAACTGACAGGTTTGGGCACATGAAAGTGGCCCAAAGTACTATCCTCAAAACCACATGAAGAATTGGTCAGGCTCGGGATCAGAAGTCTACATGGTTTGGACACAAGTCAGTCACAGTGACCATACATGTAAAAAGATAGATTCAAATCAGTACAGCCACAAGACATAACGTTGAGGTCATTATCAGTCCAAGTGTGGACACATAGCAATCTGACTTAAGTCAAATCCACAGAACTGTGTTGAAATATCAAGTGTGAAACCCAAACACTTGACGCAACAAGGAGGGCTGTAGACGACCACATGCCTCCTCCGATACATGTGGAGTCGCCAGCCGTTTCTTTTCACCTGACACTGAGGAGTTTCACCAGGGGGATGTAGCACATGGGAGAATAACGCTATAACCCCCAGTTCCTCCCCCCAACAGATGCCCCGACTGACCAGAAGAGGCGCCAGTGCAGCGACCAGACACATACCCACAACCGGCTTCCCGCCCGCAGACACAGCCAATTGTGTCTGTAGGGACGCCTGACCAAGCCGGAGGTAACACGGGGATTCGAACTGGTGATCCACGTGTTGGTAGGCAATGGAATAGACTGCCATGCTACCCAGACGCCCTGAGTTATGATTTCTTAACTCTGTATTATGCAGCGACGAGAGCCCTACATTGCTGTTCGAGAAAATGTGTCACCGAAAGGTAACACATTTGGTCCTGCTTCCATAAAAATCGCAGCCAAATGTGTGGCCAATGTTCAGAAGTTGTCCTTCTGGCAGGATTACGCTTTCGGTCCTGCAGTCTACGCAGAATTGAAACCCAATGTGCGAACAGTGTTGAATTTAGAAATGGACCCAAAATGGCCTCTCTTCATCTGCGCCACACAATACCAAGGAGGAAACACTGATGGACACACATCTATGAACTTGGCAGTGTCAAAGCTCAAGGATAGTGGATCCAGAACTGTAACCTGTAGCTTTTCAACATCTAGCTAGTCCTAATGTCTCCACCTTTGTGGTTCAAGTAACAATGTTATCGCTCCAGTAAAGACCTTTGATTCTAAAGTCAAGATTTACCTTGAAAGCGTAGATGTCAAAGTTTGAGGTGAGACCTAAAACAGAGAAGAAGCTGTTAGTTTAAATGGCCTGTTTCAGATTTCTTTTTCTTTTTTTTGTGTGTGCAAGACTGACAGAGAAAGCATTGCACTAACCTGGTATGCCAGGTATTCCTGGAGCTCCCCTATCACCCTTCTCTCCTTTAGATGCTGTGAGGGAAAGGAGCAGGTGCAGCATTAACAACGTGAAACCTGCTGCATGTTATAAAGAGCTTTACTTCCAGTCTTATTCACATTGCACAGTCAAAATATAACGTTCACTCACTGGGGTCATGTCTTGAGTAGTGGTCATATCCCTGAAATCAAAGTTGGGAAGGAGATGAGGGTGATTTCTTCAGAAAAAGTGTAATTTGACCGTTTTTGGTATGAAACAAACTTCTGCCGATGGCCATCAAGTAGCTATGAAGATAAAAATGACTCGTATGAAATATGACGTGTCTTGACTTACACTGAACCTGTTGACTGGAACAGGGGGTCCAGGAGGTCCTGGGGGTCCGGGTGGTCCCGGCGGACCCTGTAAGAAGAGGAACGGATCTTGATTATTCTGTGTTTTGACATTGTGCATATTAGAAAAATTAAATGAGTTCAGGAACATTTTAAAGCTGGTTATGACAAAAGGATGGCTTTGACTAATTTCCAAGCAGCGATGCCATTTCACAAATTAAAAAAAAGATTTTTTTTCTTTTTAGCCAATGTCAGAGATGCTCACTGCGTATCCATATCCTGTTCCAGTTCCTGAATCACCCTTTTCTCCTTTGCCTCCGTTCAGTCCGGGTCGACCCTACAATAACACACACATCACATTTGAAATCACGCCTATCTACATGTAAGAACAAGTCAGTTTTAACATATGAGGAATGTGACTTGATGGGATGCGAGACAGAGAGAACAGCAAGCAAATAAACATACCACATTATATAGCAGAAAAAAGACCGCCAATTTCAAGTTATAACGGTAGCAAGAGAGCATCTGCATGCCTAAGAGTATCTGCATTGGTAAATATGTGTCTGTTTATTGAGTGAAAAAAGCCAGATCTAATCAGTTCACTAAATAATCCCCTCCCCTGAAATGAATAGAAATTGTGTTTGTGCTGCCACATTATGGAGTGCACATAGGCAAGTCAACAGCGTGAGGTCTACTCACAGGTCTCCCTGGAAGACCAATCTCTCCTTTCGGGCCAGGGGGACTCATTTGACCCTAAAAAAAGGTTCACAGAGGTATGATGTTATACCGCTGGATGTTAATTATGTATATAACAATGCATGAGACTACATGACACTTACCGGTGGTCCCATAGGGCCAGGCGGTCCTCTCTCTCCCTGGTGGTAGTTGGACAGAAGCACAGAAACACATGAATATTGTCACGTTGACATTTACATTTTAGGTCTTCACATTTGTTGTGACCCTTATCCAGTGACTCACAGTAAGCACAACATAAAAATAAAACGTATTCCTACGTCACTTACATTATACGGAATCAGGGATAAGTGCTACTAAAGTAGGTTGTGTAAATTTCAGAATAAGAACGCTTTTATAAAATCCATTAGCACTCTGTTAGCAGTCGTGATACTGAACAGTCTTCTTCGTGTCTCTGAAATGCCGTCGAAATTGTGTGGAAATATCAAAATAGTCTATATTGTATAAGAAAATGTGAATAATAACCCTATTGTAGCAAATGTCAACTGAAGACGGCAATTCATGTAATGGCCACCAGTGGCGTCACTGGCAGTCACTTTTGTGCAAAATTTCAGTGCCGTTACACAGAAGTGTCAGTATTATGGCTGCACTCCATTACTCCACCAACACTCCGTTAGCATGCTAATGCTTATTTGTTAGCATGCTAATGCTAACGGAGCGTTAGCCCTAAGATGGTGCTAAAATATGATTGATTCCCTTTAAATGCCAAGGAGAGGGATTTTTTTTTCATAAGTAATTTAGAATTAGTATAGTGGGGGGGGGGGTAGAAGGAAGCCATATGTAGAGTTTCTGTTACAGAGTAAAATGAAATGAGAAGTGTAACCTGCTTTCCCGACAGCCCGCCCAGGTACAGAGGTCTTCCATCTGGGCCCGTGATGATACCGGGCTCCCCCTTCTCTCCCTGAACAAGTCATGATGGATAAATAGTTTCATTGTAAAATTAAGTATTTCACATTTGGAAAAAAAGAGACTTATTCTTGCAAAATGATTGACAGCATAACAAGAAAAACCAATAAGGGCACTTGTTAAAGAATTTGTTGACAGTGGTAACTTCTTTATAGACTGGATAATTTTAATTAACAAAAAATTGACTGATGAGAAATATGGTGATCCCCCCTTTTTTGTTTTTTTAAATAAATTGACAATTGAGTTTTGAAATGCACTCTTTAAGTACAGACACTGTTACGAACAAAAGGGGAAAAAGCAATGCACACATTATTATTAATTTCATTTATAAAAGTACATGAAATGACAAAGTGTTCTTGATTCCTGATTAGACCACAATGAGTGCATTTATTTTGCAATAAATAAATTTGGATAACACTTGACCCTTGCACTGCCAAATTATCAGATACAGTAAAGAAAATAGAGAAAATAAAGATTTCTGATGCCAGATAGGAAAAAGAGATTAGGGAGGGTAATAAACACTAAATGGTACAGCCAACAAAAGCAACACAAGATCACAAGTTAAATATAGATGAAAAACATATAACAGTCGAAGAATATTCTAAGATAAAAAAAAGTGAAGAGTGAAATGAAAAATGGCTAAGACAAAACTATGAGCACACATGAAAATAAACACAATATACACAATATATGATATATACATATAGCAAGTAAGAAATGGATTTAAAGTATACACCCTGCACAAAGTATTTGTTGTTTGGGTTCATTTTTCGTTTATTTTTTTCCACATGAAATTCTCAATAAGTTATTGAAAAAGAGGGTTAAACTACCTTGGATGTGTACCCCGGGGGTCCTGGTTGCCCTTGCTCTCCCTTTGGTCCCATGGGGCCCTGTATTGAAATATGCACATGTTCATCTCGTTCCCAAATATATCTGTTTGGCTGATTTTTTTCTGATTAGCATTTCTGCTGATACATACTGGGAATCCTGCTCGACCTGGGATGCCGGCACCACCCTACAAAAGAGAAGACAGTGATGTATGAGAAAAACGACGGCTCTGTACATTCGCTGACATAACTTGGCGGCGTGAAGTTTGTGGTGAGAAAGGTTAGGGGACACAAAGGGTTCGTTCACTCACCTGCACCTCCTCGTTCCAAAAAATGTCGTTAAACTACAGCGAAACAAATTCAGGTCAGTTAGCAAAGAAGTGAATGAGTAATCATGCGAGTCTTGTGAGCGATTGTTAGCAGATGTGAGCATGACTGAAAGAAAAGGTGACAGTGAGGTTGTGTGTGAGGGAGTGAGTGAGTTAACGGTAGCAAGTTAGCATAAGAGTTCCTCTTTATATGAATGTGCACTAGTATGTGCACATCTGTGTGTTTGAAACATTAGCCATCAACTCACATCGCTTGTTGGCTGGTAGATGATCTGTCCTGGTGGCCCAGGTGGCCCTGGTGGTCCAGGTGCTCCTCCGTCCCGCCCGGGTAAACCCTATTCCAAAAATTAGGACAGGAGCAATTAGAATGTTAATTAGGGGGTTTTTTCTGTTTGTATTTTTTCTTCCAAATTGTACTTGGCCAATTACCCCACTCTTCCGAGCCGTCCCGGTCACTGCCCCACCCCCTCTGCCAAACTGGGGAGGGCTGCAGACTACCACATGCCTCCTCTGTCCGATACGTGTGGAGTCGCCAGCCACTTCTTTTTACCTGACAGTGAGGAGTTTCGCCAGGGGGACGTAGTGCGTGGGAGGATCACGCCATTCCCCCCAGTTTCCCCCTCTCCCCCGAACAGGCGCCCTGACTGACCACAGGAGGCGCTAGTGCAGCGACCAGGGCACATACCCACGTCCGTCTTTCCATCCGCAGACATGGCCAATTGTGTCTGTAGGGACACCCGACCAAGTTGGAGGTAACACGGGGATTTGAACCGGCGATCCCCGTGTTGGCAGGCAACGGAATAGACCGCTACGCTACCCAGATGCCCCCAATCTGAGTTTTGACGCTGGATAATTTGAGGAACACGTGGTTAATCTAGGGAGTGTCGAAGCGTTGCCATTCACCACAAACTGATATTCGTTATGACTGATGTTCACTTACACTTTCTCCTCTTTCTCCGCGATCTCCCTTTTCACCCTGAATAAAGGGACAGAGAAGGAAAGACATAAACATGATATGATAAAGATGAATATTGTTGAACAAGCTGCAAAGAACTCAGATTAGCTCTTTCTCCTACCGGCTGTCCAGGGAATCCGTCTTTCCCTCCTATACCACTTTGTCCTATTGTACCTTCAGCTCCTTTCTCTCCGGGGATGCCAGGAAATCCAGGTCTTCCCTTGAAAACAATAGAAAATATGGAAAAAAAAACTTGTTTTCTGTTGACGCTTAATCCAACTCAGGGGGACAGAAGGACTGGAATCTAACCCTGCAAGCATCTTGTAGAGGGGAAGCAGATGGCAGACATCCTCAGGCAGTAACATGCGGTGAATTCTTTGCCTGGGTAGGCAGTGAACTATCAATGTGGCATATGTCTACATTCAGCTAACGCAGCAGCCCAAGCTCATATTACGCATGGATAGACATAGATATAGGTAGGTATAGTCTACATTAGTTAGGCTATAAATCAACAAATATTCCTACTGCAAAGTCAGTCAGATGTGGAGCTAATGCACAATCTAACCTAGTCAACGGGCACATCTAGCTTACAATGTGTTCACACATTGTAGATTTACACAACACAATAAATATGAGAGCGAGAGGGGGAGAGAGATTGGTGTCAGCGCACTGAAAAGAGAAAGCTTATTCACTCAGATTAGCGACCACAGCTCTTTTTTATTCATAAGACAATGTTGGAAATCTTTTTGAGTAAGAAATATCCATGCGGACCGCCGCCATTAAGCTATCCGGTGCTAGGGGACGGGCATGGAGCGAGAAGAAGTGGATGTCACATGGCATGGAAGAGCTGAGGCAGGGTCGGTCTTCGTCTCATTGTTGCTCATTCGACACAGTGTGAGAGCCAACTAAGCATGCGCAAATCTATGAAAACGTTGGCCTTTGCACCAAACCTGCAGACAGGCACAGGTAGCCTCTGCCTCAGCACCGTGACCTTAAACTTCCTGCATTCAGGAATGGTAGTTTTTAGGAGCAAGCTTCGGAGCATACTATACTTTTAAAAAAACTATTCTGACTAGTTTTACTGGAGGACGTGTAATCCTGAGACAAATTACGAATAATGAAAATTTAGAATAAATACAGTTCATAAAATTATGAATTATGAACATGAAAAAATGATCAATAAATACATCATTTAAACTCTCTTTCTTTGTAGCTTTGGTGAGGCACTGCCTACCCTGACTGCACATCACTGCCCTCAGCAGCTTGCCAGTCCCACACGACGGCCTCCAAAACACAGTCTCTCACATTCCTGCTCGTACACATAGGCAATTTATAATCTTCACTCCACCTAGCATTCATGTATTTTGATCGGAGCACCTGGTGGAAAGCGAAACAAACGCCATGAGAACACGCAACCCCCCTGCAGAAGGGCTTGGATTGAACACAGAGGAAACAGTCCTGACCACTATGCCACCATGCTGAAAAGAGCAACAAGAAAAAGAAGGAAGAGAGATAGAGACAACACCATTATAAAAACAAACCACATGATCTCTCTGTGGAAAATCCCTGGCTCAGTGTCAGAATCCTATATCTTCCAAGTATGTTCAGACATACAAGGAATTTGGTTTGGCACACTGCTGTCTCAAAAATAACACAACACATTGAATGAAGCACAAGATGAAAGATAGCACTGATAAAACAGAAGCGCAGCCTGCCGATGCTGGCATCTCGGGCGCCATCGTGGACATGCTAATCCTCTAAGAGCGGGCGGGGAATACTTACTTGCAGGCCTGCAATGCCAGGTGGGCCCTAGAAGAAAGAACATTAGACAGCATAAGTCAAGTGTAACTACTGGCATAACAGAACCATCAATGTCATTTATCTGTGATAGCAGTGAGCATGTCTACCTGTGGTCCTGGTGGGCCCCTTAATCCTGGTACACCTCCAGATCCTTCTTGGTCCCCCTACAGGACGAGTTGTGACGTAAACAGATGAGGTTGATCAATTTAGCATAAGACTGATGAGTGCTTTGACTGCTAGCACTTGTGTCATGTTTTAAACCCATTGATGACTAGTCGACCAGTCCTTTCTTATGTTGCAAAGACCTGTAATAGTTGTAATGTAATTGTTCTCTAGATTCCTACAGTAATTTCATACAGTTGTGTACTACAAGTTTTCTTTGTAAAATCTGCCAGACAACTCCCCTGCTGTTCCTTATGCCACCATATTTAGTCAAATACTAGTCAACGGCTTTGTCATTTTCGCATCATCTTGTTGCAGAGTAGTTGACTGGTTGACGCGTTTGTGCAACACTTGCATCTAAACACAGCAGAAATAAACCATCTTCCTGTCTGTCTATCTACGATTGACTAGCCATCCACCCAGCTGTCTTACAACTCTGTGCAAAGCAACCTCTACGTGTGACCTATACTCACATAGCCAACGCGGTAGGATGGTCCTGGCGGGCCTGGGGGGCCTGGTGGTCCCACAGGTCCCATTGGACCAGGGAGCCCAGCAAGGCCACTCTCTCCAGGCTGGCCGGGTAATCCCGAATTGCCCTGGGTGCCCTGTGTTCGCAGGGACAGAAAGCATGATGGCTTTGAAAGGTTTGTTTTACGCTTCTGCACTGTACTCTTGAGAAGGACTTGAACGTTGTGGTGCTGTCATCAAATATCGTGTCGAAGCTAAAATTCCATTTCGCGTTGTTCAAATGAGGATATGCCCATGTGTCAAGAGCAACGCATCCTTCTCAAGAGTGTTCATAAAGCAAGCAACTTACGGGGTTAGGAAAGCATGCATACCTTGAGTGGGTAAAGATTAAGCCCTTTGCACACCAAGTTCGAATTTTTTGCTAAAGAATAAATTCGACATCATGTTTTGTCCTTGAAGTTCATACATCAAGTCCAAAAATGTCGTTGTCCACTATAAAATGTTCTTGGCACAGATTTGATGATCACCGAGTTTTTCTTCTTCTTTTGCATTGTCAATAAGCTCAGTGATTTTTAAGAGTTAGTGGAACCCAATGACAACAAAAAAAAAATCAGACAAAATTCAGACTAGGTGTATTGACGGCCTTTGGTCTGAAAAGGAAAATAACATGGCAGGGGGTTAAGCAAGTGTTGAGTTAAAAGCGAGATAAGACATTGCTCTGAAGAGATGTGCAAAACAAACAGATAAAGGTGAGCCAGTTGCAACAAGTAGTCAAGGATTTGACGAAACAGTCCATGCCTGCACGACTTTACAGGAAACGAGCAGTGATTTGTCTCCGACTGTTTCTCTTTGAACACAGTGACCTACCTAAGAAGATAACTGAGATCTGCTTGAAAGAAGATGCTTGAAATAGGATCTACAGTCAGGCTTGATAGAACAAACTGGGTTAAGAAGGGAAACTGAAACTACTGTGAAGTTAACGGGTGGAAACTGTGAAGCAGAGACCCAGTACCTGTGACCCATTGCAAACCGGAGTGGAAGGCGTAAAGTAAGACAGCACACCAGCGAAAAAGTTGGAGCCATACGAGTCTTGCTAGAGAAAGGCAAACATTGAGGAGAAAGTCCATCTAGTTTTTTTTCCCATTACAAGCTTTGAATTTCATTTTTCATTCAAATTCAAGAGAATAAGCCTAGATTTGTATCACTCTCGTGTAATAGACTAGCTTCAGTCCCTAGTTTGAAGTGAGGAATCAGTGAGAGATAAGGGAAACACACACCTTCTCCCCGATGGGTCCTGGAAGACCAAGCTCACCACAATCCCCCTGGAGAAATAAAGGGAGGAAAATAAAATGCTTTCTACTTTACCGAAGGGGACTCGGGAGCAAGACTGGCTGGTAAAATGCTGGTTTTAAGCACTGGATGGGAACATCAGCTGCCTTTGTTTGTGCTGGAGTGAGTGTGGCTCTGCAGCGATGCTTGCACTCCAGAGCCATTGATAGACATGCACACCATAATAACACTTTAATGCATTGCTATCTGTGTGCAAAAGTGACATGCACACACTACACCACACATGCTGTGTCACCTTCTCTCCTCTGGTTCCAGGTTGACCTGCTGAGCCAGGTGGACCTGGAGGTCCCTGAAACAAGATGATAGATATACAGTCAGACAATCAGAAAGTAGTTGTGATAAACTGTAACATACTCTTTACCCCCCCCCTTTTCGCCCCAATTGTACTTTGCCAATTACCCCACTCTTCTGAGCCATCCCGGTTGCTGCTCCACCCCCTCTGCCGATCCGGGGAGGGCTGCAGACTACCACATGCTTCCTCCGATATATGTGGAGTTGCCAGCCGCTTCTTTTCACCTGACAGTGAGAAGTTTCCCCAGGGGGATGTAGCACGTGGGAGGATCACGCTATTCCCCCCAGTTCCCCCTCCCCTCTGAACAGGCACCCCGACCAACCAGAGGAGGCGCTAGTGCAGCGACCAGGACACATACCCACATCCAGCTTCCCACCCGCAGACACAGCCAATTGTGTCTGTAGGGACGCCCGACCAAGCCGGAGGCAACACGGGGATTCGAACCACCGATCCCAGTGTTGGCAGGCAACGGAGTGGACCGCTACGCTACCCAGATGGTCTCAGATCTTCTCTAACCAACTTCTGTGCTTGAATTTCTCCAGACCTTCCGGGAGTTTGACTGAGACGTCATGGCGACATCCCAGGGACGTCTAGAAGACTTCCCCCTAGCGTCCCTGTAACGTCCTCGGGATGTTCTTGGGACGTCCGACAATAACATCCCCATGACGTCCCGGAGACGTCTAGAAGACTTTCCCCTAATATCCCTGTAACGTCCTCGGGGTGTTCTTTGAACGTCTGACAATAATGTCCCCGTGACATCCCGGAGACGTCTAGAAGAGTTTCCCCCTAACGTCCCTGTAACGTTCTCGGGACGTTCTTTGAATGTCCGAGAATAGCGTCCCCGTGACGTCCCGGGATGTTTAGAAGACTTTCCCCTAACGTCCCTGTAATGTCCTTGGGACGTCTAGAAGACTTTCCCCCTAACATTCCTGTATTTTATGAATGTCCCGCAATAATGTCCCCGTGACGCAATGAAAACCCTACACAATGACATTTACCAGAGGTTCGGAGAGGACCTTTAGGGGACGTGCTGGGGACGTTTTTTGTTCGCTGGGTAGCTAGCGGTGCTAACCAGCTACAGTGGTTCAGTTAGAAGCCAGTAACTGGGGATCACATGTTATTCTAGCAACATTTGTTTGGTTACTCAACTACTGATGACGTAAATGGCGGTGTCCCATTTCGTAGCTAAACCGTTTCCCCCCGACCCATTGTAGATTCGTTCTGAAGGGCCACCACCCAATTTTGGGGCGCTCCGAAATGAAGTGTAGCGCTGAAGGGAAAGTAATGGGACAGGGCCTTAATGTCACCGTCAAAGAGAGCGGACTCACAGGTAGGCCAGGGGCTCCGTCGTGTCCGGGTGGACCTGGAGGTCCGAAGGCTACTGATCCGCTGGATCCCAGTGACACCGACGTCCCAGGGGGACCAGGAGGGCCAGGGGGGCCCGGCGGACCACGGGGGCCCTGGATACACACACAAACACACATATGCGCACACACATTCACAAAATTTATCATAGTTAACAAATTTGAGTTTATCTTAGATTTTTATTCTCTTCATATTTTGTACCTATGACAAACTTCTATTTGTTTCTAGATAAACATACCCGTATTTGGTCCAAATTTGGAAATCCAGAGCCCTCCATGTCAATAAATGTCTACAAAAACAATTAAAAAAGGAAAAATAACTCGCATTACATGATTAGATTTAATCCTTGCAGCAAAAAATGGCAGTTTGTTTTTAGGTGCCGTACCGGGTGGTCCCCAGTGCCTAGTCCAGAAGGTCCAGGAGGTCCAGGCGGACCTGGTGGGCCCCGGGGTCCTGGATGACCCTCCCCATGTTCTCCCTGGAAGGATTCAGAGGTCACACATTGTCATCCTACACAAATTATTATGATAAGATGCAAATGTCGCTCACTGATGTCTCAGAAGCAGAAGGATGTGTGGGTGAAAACTACATTTCCAGTTTTTCAGCCTCGTTGCTGAGGTTTTATTCTTTAAAAGTTGTTTTGCATCCATAATTTCTACGGCCTACATCACTGATGTGACATTGAATACGAATGTCTATACATACGGTTAAGTCACATTAAATTTAATAAAATCGCAATGCCATTACACAGCTTTTATTTATTGGATTTATCAATTCATCCTTTTGACTGCATCCATCTGTCAGTCAGTCAGTCAGTCAGTATTGGACTCTGTTCAGTACCTTCTGGCCCTTGGTTCCTGCACTTCCTGGAGTTCCTGGGAAACCTGGAGGCCCTGCGGGACCCTGCGTACATCAATGACAACATGTTTGATTTCCAGAATTATCTAGAAGAGACAACCAACAATTGTTTTTCTTTTCAAATAACAAAAGAAGACTTACAGCTTTCCCGTCCTCTCCTGGATCACCCTGAGGGACGACAGTAGATCAGTGAGTAACATGACATGATGGGAACAGACACAACAGGGAATACAGGATTCGATCTCAGTTCTCTCTGCTTACTCACAGGTTCACCCTCTGATCCAGGGGGCCCGGAAGGCCCTGGTAGTCCTGGTGGGCCTACTGGCCCCGAGGGCCCGGTCACCTGCTGCACAACAGAGCCGTCCCCGAGCCGGACCACCTGAGCGGCGGGTCCTGGGGGCCCAGGAGGTCCAGGGGGTCCAGGGGGCCCATGGTCCCCTTTGTTGCCAGGATAACTAAACCCTGAATTTCCCTGTGGAGAAGGAGGAATGAAGTAACAACAAATAAATGAATTAATTCATTAATGTTGGAGCAGCCCCAACTCCTTTCTCTGTTGACTCACAATTGTTGTTTCTATTTCTATAATCTTTTTTCCTTAACATCAACCAAGTGTTGTTGTTTTTTGGTTGAATTATGTTTTACATCTCTTTTATTTCTTACGTTCTTTTGCCTATGTCCTGTTATCTGCTGTTGCAATGATCTATCTCCCCAGTAGGATTAGTAAAATTTGATCTGATCTATCTAATCTAATCTAATATGAGCTAATCTAATCTGATATGATCTAATCTAATCTAATATGCTCTAATATGCTCTAGTCTAATCTAATATGAGCTAAAATAATCTAATCTAATCTGATCTAATCTAATCTAACATGAGCTAAAATAATCTAATCTGATCTAATCTAATCTAATATGCTCTAATATGATCTAATCTAATCTAATCTGATCTGATCTAATCTAATATGCTCTAATATGATATAATCTAGTCTAATATGAGCTAATCTAATCTGATATGATCCAATCTAATATGATCTAATCTAATCTAATATGAGCTAAAATAATCTAATTTGATCTAATATAATCTAATCTAATATGCTCTAATATGATCTAATCGAATCTGATCTAATCTAATATGATCTAATCTAGTCTAATATGAGCTAATCTAATCTGATATGATCTAATCTAATATGCTCTAATATGATCTAATCTAATCTAATATGAGCTAATCATATCTAATATGCTCTAATATGATCTAATCTAATCTACTCTAATCTAATCTAATATGAGCTAATCTAACCCGTTATTTTTTTTTAAAAATTTACTATCACCATACCTTTGCACCTTTGTCCCCCTGAAATATGAAACGAAGACACAAATCATTATGGCTCTTTGATTTTGGTTATTTGCATACTGTAATGTAACAGTAATAACAGAATAAATGCACATCAACACACACAATAAATAAATGAATAGATAAATAAATGGAAGTCATAACTGCAGGGACACTCTACCTTCTCTCCTCGTGCTCCACCCTGTGAAGAGAAGCCGGGGCCAGAGATGGAACCAGAGTCTCCCTTTGGCCCCGCAGGGCCTCTGTCCCCTGGACTTCCTTTCTCTCCTCTGTCACCTTTCTCACCTTTCGACCCTGTACGACCTGAGGAGCAGCCACTTATTAAAATCAATATTAATTTTCAAGGCTCGAAGGACTCGTAAAATTGGAGATTTGTTATTTTTTGCGTATTTTGAAATGTTCGTCACCGCCAGTAAAAATCGAAACACAACGGAGCAAAATCAGAATAATACGTACCAGTCTGACTGCATTGGTGCATGAGTCTGATTAATACACCTATGCCATTGCAATAACCCAGCACTAAGTTTAACATCACTTGTTTAATCCATAGGAAGTTTGATGAGGAGCCACTGTGATAAGGAACTGGCGTTAAAGCCACGAAGGCACCGCAGGCCAAATCCCAATCAATGAAAATGAAGAGAAGCAGACGCCATTTCATATTTTCAAAAATTAGAAAGCATTATCTAAGCCTCTATATGAACCCTGAAAATGAAATATTGAAATAGATTGAAACAAGAAGACAAAGGAACAAACAAAAAAGAACATGTAAAATCCAAAAACCGATCTTGCGTATGAAACCACTGAGATCAAATATGATTAGTCTGTTTTTGTTTTGATTTGTTTTGTCTTTTTCCCCCCGAAGCTGACTTTTAGTTGACAGGCATTGCACTGAGACTGGGGGCAGTAATATTTGTAATCTGTGTCACCTAGCAATCTTGGCTCCACTCTAACCGATTTCCGTCAGGGAGGGGGTTCGATTTTCCCGAACCAATCACGAGAGACCAGCGTACCGCCGGAATCTAACGTCTCGTTAAGTCGACACTGATGCTTAACCCTGCCAACATACTGGTTTTTGAGTTTTAAGAGTAGCGCGAAGCTGAAACCAACTACGATGTCAGGCAATATTGAGAAGACATGCCGTCTAACACGTGACAACGGCGTTAGTCCCGCCCACGGAGCTGATTGGATACTCGCTTTTTCAACCGAGAAACTGCTGTTTCGTGTCATGATGCCAGATCAGAAGAATCAGTCATCTCGGTTGAGTGCTGAGTGGGCGGATTCAAAGGTCTGGAGACAGGCAACTAGTAGTCCACTATGTTCGGTAGATGGCGCTATTGCTTACTGCCTCCCATTTCTCCCCCCGTGTCTTTGAAGGGCACTCCACTAACTGTCATTATTGTGCCTCCACGGCCTTTTAATTTCTATAATATATTTTAAATGGAAGCGAGTCACACTGTTCGTGTGACTATAATTTACTGGGATAACTATTACTTTGGAAATATTCCAAGTGGCAGACCGCTTTTAAGTGCCTCACAGAAAAAACGCAAGGGAAAACAAAACAAAAAAACAAAAGAAAACCATTGGCTAATTGGTAGAAAGCCTGCCCTGTGCCTGGACGATCTCTCATTCACTTCCATTTATTTAAGGGATGCTTGAGAAAGATACCCTAAATCCAATTATGCTTGCTTGTGGATGGTCTCCTTGAACAAGAGTCTCCTCATGTTAAAATGTTTGCTTGTTTAACCAGCTTCTCTGACAACACTTTGCTAAAATAAAGAAGAAAAAAAGATGGGATCAAAATACATTAAAGTTTGGGTGTCCTGGATGCTCAGCTGGGTTTTAATCTGGCTTGGGGCCTTTCTTACATGGCTCCCCTTTCTCTCCACCTGATTCTCTCTCTCTCTCTCTCTCTCTCTCTCCATCATCATATTCAACAAAGGCCAGAAGGCCAAAAAGAAGAAGAAAATTAAGAGTATGATGGCGCATAGTATGCCATGGTTACAGTCGCAGTTGTTTTTTCTATAGCAAACACTGAATTATTATGAGTACTGGGAAAGCGGATGTTTCTCAACAAGTGTACTGAGGATGCACTGGTTGGTTACCGTACAGATTTGAGTTACACGAATAGCCTGGCATTCATTTCCACACTAAAGAGTAATTAAACCCTAGACCATTTTAGTGAGTTTGCTGACACGTCCAGGTTAAAAACCAGGTAAAGGTTAAAAACATCACAGAGTACCAAGGCTGGCCTTGGTACTCTGTGATGTAAACATAGCAGGATAAACACAGCTGCCGATGATAACATTAATAATGGCTCTGATGGATGTAGGTGTGATAAATAAAAAGCACTGACAGTACTACTGACAATGGTTAGTCTATCAATGCTGATAGACATGCCGGTACATGTAAATCAAACAGACCCATTATTAATGTTATTGTCTACAGTCTGGGGTTTAGCTACTCTTTAACTGCAGTGGCAGAAAAGCAAAGCCCACCATAAGTTATATAACTAACTTTAAATTATTATAATTTTTGTGCTGCAACTGCTGTCTCATCACCAGCTCAACGTCTGAGCAAGTTTGTGGCAAGAAACTAACAGAATGGATTTCAAATATTTCCCCTTTTTGGAAAATAATACCAATTTGAAAATTTGCTCTGACCTTTTCTGATCTATAGGAGTCCGTGCTAACTCAGGTCATTGTGCAATACCGGTAAGTCCCTCTTATTGGTCATCACTGGTATCTTGCGAGTTTGTACTCCCATTTTAACATGCCAAACCCGTACTATGCAACAAGAATGTGAGTTTGTACTTAGAGAACTCAGCATTGAGAAAATGCCCAGAAAGATACCAACCAACCTCCACCAACTTGCCCAGACGTCTGAGCTCCATGCCAAGCAAACACACTCCTCTTGACATGACCGCAGCACCATACAATCAGCAAGAGAAAACCCAAAGCTGACTCTATGATGCGATAAGACGGCCATACCCTGATTAGGACATCCACCTAATCACATCTATGCCTCTGCAAAGCAAGCAGGGAGTGAACCCTCTCCCCCCAACCCCCAATCAACCGACCTTGTGAACCTGGTGACCCAGGCCTGTAGTCCACCGAGGGCTGACGATACCTGTCATCTTAAGTCAACACAATTGCAACATGAGCACTACTTTAACTTGCTTTTTTTTTTTTTAGCGGGCTGCAAGTGCAGGCTTGCACAGCACTGCTTGCCATGTCTTGTTAATATCTTGTTCATAAACGTGACACGAGATGAAAATGTTCTTGTTTCTGGGGGGAGAATTGGGGTTTCGTATTGGGTAAAACAAGAGTCAGTTCAATTCTTTAGACTTTATCAATAGATTTTGACTTTTGGTTGAGGAAAACAAAACAAAACACTAATCCCAACTATACTGTCAAACACATTAAGGTGAAAGGCGTTATTCCCTTACTGTCCACTAGAGGGAGCCAAAGAGCTTCATTTCCTTAAGGAGTACTGAAATCTTACGGCAGACCTCACAGCACTTGTCAAGTCAGGACAAGAGCTATTGGCTTTTGGCACGGAGACTGATGGATGATTACAAACTTCCATTACAGTTTAACATGTTGTATTTTGCTGTGTTATTATTTTGATGGTAGAAGGTGTCTTGGCAACCATGCTCGTTAAGGTGATTCATAGTATATATTTGCAATGAACACGTCCAGATTAAAGACTGAAACGAGAAAACCAGTCAGCCAAAAAAAAAAAAATCAAAATGTAACTCTATACATAAGTGAATAAGGAATTTCGAGACCACTGATGAGATCCCCTTACTTGAGTCTGTGAGCTTGGACCCCTGTGATGAGGTCAGCGGCGGCTCTGGCACCGGTTGCAGAGATGCAGGGGTGGTCTGCCAGGTAAAAGAACAGGATGCAGTGTGATGCAATACAAAAACACTGGCGATATAATGTAGCATCGCAAACGCTCCTCTATAGTGTGGGTTACATCCTAATGTGTCACAGTGTGAAGAACTGAAGGTTGCTAATTGGGCTGGCAGTAATTGTGTTGTCTGCGGTAAAGAGGGGAAAAAACTGCATTCATGATGATGAAGACACAGATCCCTACTGTCTGACTTGTCTGTCTCCTGTCCCCATCTCCACTCCCAAAGTCACCAGAGGCCTGAAACGGACACAGATGGACAGATAGAGAGGCAGATAGATGGACGTGTCTCCATACTTTGGCCGTACCTTGACTGTCGAGGTCGTTCAATTTTGAATGAACATCATAAAACAAACACTCACAGCATCAGAATCGTCCTCATCGTCACACAGTCGCTCGGCTGCACGGGGGTTCCCCACCACTTTCAGCTCGGCGATCGCACCCTGAACACGCACGCACGCACGCACGCACGCACGCACGCACACACACACATGCACACACACGCACAGAAATAATGAATGAAAGTTCTCCTGTGAGAAAACTGTTGTCTGTGATTCCACTGGTTGCCATCGGTTATGAAATATGAATCCCCATAAACCCCCGAAGAGATGGAAAATGTGAGAACAGCAGACATGCATGACTCATGTAGGCCAGCGTATTGTGGCAGCTGCCTCTGGCCCCCTCTCTCTCTCTTGGGACTTTTCATCTACACGGTCCATAGTGCTACTTGGTGTGTAAATTGGCTCTGCTGTTAAATATGATATAGGCAGTTTGGGGTCCAGGTGGACTTTACGATGCTTGTAGAGCGGTAAAGTGCTGCCATACAGGCCGTTCTCTGCTCTTGGTTATGGAAGAAAAACAAAGATGTGTTTTTATACTGTTACCTGAGAAAATTTCCATAATGATTCATACAATCAGACTAGACTAGAATATCTCAGACCAGATGAGAACTAGAATAGAAGAGATTTGGAAAAATTTGAGATAAAATACTCAGAGACCCCTCCCGGTTAATAAAATGATGGTTGATGCTGGCAATTGGATCGGCCCTAGAAGTAGCGACCTCAAGCCTACTAAAAAATGTTTAAAGCATTTGGGAGGATATGCATTTGCTACTCATGTGACCCCCCCCCCCCCCATTCAACGTCTCCATTTTAAGACCCATGTGACCCTCACATGTGGTCAACGGGGTCACTGATTGGGCGTCAGCCTCGGGTCAGAGGGCAAAGGTGGGAGAGGTCAAGCAATAGATTTACAGGGACGGGGAGGGCTAAGTCGGCCCTCTGAGGTTCCAGTGACCCGGACACATACCTGTGGTGAGATGCCGCGGGGAAATATTAAATAGGAATTCAACCGAAGTTAGTTTGGGCTGCAGTGGGCGAGTCCACACAGACGCAGACGTACAAGTACGTGTGCGTGTGCCCACACACACACACAACTGACTTTATTTTTCCACACTTTATCTTGTCCCGTGTGAAATATTCACATAGGGATCGCTTTAAGGTTGAGCTTTATTCTATCTGTGACCGAGCTAAGTCATAATAAAATACCAGAGGTTAAAACTGACCATTTAAACTAGTGCTGCACGATTAATCTCATCGCGACCGCCATGTCAGCCTGTGCCATTATATGACCGCGAAGGGCTGCGACTTAATTAAATAATAAAATGTTCGCGTCTGTTTGCGCGCAGTCTGCATATCCACGCCCATAATTAAGAGCTGACCAATCAGTATCTGTTTATGCGGTGACGCGCGTACATCTACGGTCACATGACTATCCAGGTGCGCAGACCAGAAAGAAGGACAATGGATGCCGGTGACAACGGGGAGGTTAACGCTGATGAGCTGGTGGCAAAAAACAACAACAACAAAAACAAAACGCGACCTCTGTTACATGGCGATACTTTGGATTCAACCTCGGCGATACCGAACGGAAAGAGGTACTGTGTACAGCATGCAAAATGAAAGTCGCTACGTGTCTCGGCAACACGACACATTTGTATTATTTGTGTATGTATAAATTCGTTAATTATCTCCCAGTCGCAACCCAGATAGCAAAATGGCTGTGGGCCGGACCCGTCCCACGCCGACACTTCCATCCGGCCCACATACAGCGCGGAATGATGGCACTTGGGCGGTCCGCTCCTGTTTGCCAGATCTGGGCCAGAACCAAGCCATAGCAATGTCGCATGTGCCACATATTTAACAAAGGTGGCCCATATTTGTTTTGGGATATCTGGGCCATATTCACCATTTACCACACGGGCCACTTCAGGGTCACACCCAGTTTGCATGTTGCCGAGAGCACCGCATCTTTGCCAAAAAAGGCCCACGTTTGATTTGGCATATTTGGGCCATATTTGCTATTATACATGTGGGCCACTTCAGGCTCACATCCATTTTGTCAGGGCCAGAAGAAGGCCATCAGTGCCGCATCATTGCCTGAAGTGGCCCACATCCGGATGCTATCTGGGAAGTCGCGATATTGTCCACAATAATCGCGATATGACCTTTTCACCGAATCGTGCAGCACTAATTTAAACTGTATTTGAATAGCGCAGCAGCGTGTCGCAATTTTGTGCGGACCATTATTTTGTAGCGGCAGCGTATTAGCTAATGCCTTTCATAAGGGATTAATATGAAGCGGATGCCAGAAAGCATGATGGGGAAGCTGGCTGTCTCATTGAATTTGCTTGTCTTGTGTGTTTTGATTTGTAGTTGTTATTCACATCGCTAAACGATAGAGGGCGTCGTTCAGGTAGAAATTTGCACGTAGAAGCTGGAAAAAGTAAAGTGAAAAACTGATATTAAGCTGTGTACTGCTGGCAGATCCAAATTAAAACGTATATTTCATATATCACCTGAAATTTATCAGGGTCAGCTCCTCCTGCTTGACCCACGAAGATCCCCGCACCCGTATCGAGCTCCATGTTGTCCGGCGAGCGCTCAAACTTCACCACCCGCGGTTCGGATTCACAGCCCTGGTAGAAGGTCACCTGGTCCTCAAAGACCGACAGTGCGAAGCGGGCCCAGCTCTCCACTATGCTCGGCATGTCGAAGCTGGCCGCCTCGTAGGAGGCCTCCGAGTCGGGTTCGGTGTAGAAGAACTGCAGCCTCTGGCGCCCGGCCTTGACCGCGCTCAGCTTGACGCCTATGTACATGAACTTCTGGGCGCCATCGGTGATGGAGAAGAGGACGGAGGCTGCCGAGGAGGAGGGCTTGACATGGAAGAGCAGGGAGAAATGGCGGTAGAAGGGGTTGGGGACGTGGGCCAATGCTGGCTGGCCTGCTGCCACTGCCGAGGTCATCTTGTAGGCTGTGGTCCCACCCGGCCCGTGAGTCCTCGTTATTTCATCTGGCGGCGGGTCTCCAATAAGCTGAAGCAAAGAGACACCACTCTCTTCTGCAGGCGGGGTGGAGAGACAAGAGATCAAAACTCACAGATAAGAAGTTGAAGCTCTTTTTTGTTAAGACCAAAAGACACACTTTCAAAGCAGTGAGTTTGAAGCACAGACAGACACAATGTCCCAAAAATGATCATTTCCAGTCCTTTGGAAACGATCATTTTCAATTTGCATTTTTTTTAAATAATTCTGCATGCTTTTTTTCCTAAATTGTATTAAATGCAGCAATCTCAGCCTATAAACTGTGATTACCGCTGCATTGAAGGGAAACGATCGTAAATGTCAACATTTTCTCTCTAAATATTGATTTTTGCATGGCAGCATCACTGCTGGAGACTTTTCAGAGAGACACAAGAGTGCTTCTCAGTATCATGGTTGCGCATGGAGTGTATATATACATATAGAGAGATGTAATGTTGCAAACTATGATTGATCCCCTTTAATGCAAATTGGGTGACAAGAGGTCAGCAATACTTTAGAGGTCTGCGTTACTGTCAGTATGAATTATGGCGACTGAAGATGGTTAATGTGTTTGCATAAAATGATACTGTTGCTAATTTACACTGAGTCACATTTGCAAACTTTTCCTATTAATTTCAGAAATAGTTTTGATTTGTTTGTTGGATGAAAGTAGGTTAGAGACCCCTCGATGAGTCATGAGCGTGGTCTCCTGGGTATACTGTTGTAGAGGAGCAACGCTTGAATAAATAGGCCGTGGGACACCAATGTACGTCTGACCACACATTAACCCCTAGTAGTCAAACAATTACTTGGTCCCTGGTTGATGAGTTGTCGTCTGTTGACACGAAGCGGAAGCTTTTGCATGAATCCCAAGCTTTAAATCCAAGGTCAATTTGGAGCAAGTTTCGTAAGACACGAGCAAATGTGGATACATTTTTTTCCTGCCTCTTGTAAAATGGTCCCATTGCAGATGCTACAGAGCTTTAATGCAACGACATCATGACTTGACTGAGGTGCATTCATGCGTTATGTTCTCCTGGTGGCCCTGCGAAACTCGGCGGGTTAAGGAAGGAACACAAAACATAAAAAAAAAGCAATCCAGAATAATTCAACTTTAATTAGGCTTCAGCGGCTGGTAAAGCGGTATGCAAGTTTACAAAAAAAGAAAGAACTAGTTCCAGAGACGTAGTTACCATTCATACCTCCAGATTGTGTGTTTTTACATGGCAAAACTGTTGATGATATACTTCCCATAGATTGAAATAGCCTAGACAGAAATGACAGCAACTATTAAATTCACATGAATCAGCATCACAAGGGAGGGAAGGAACCTTCTCGACTGGCAGACGCTTCTGCACAGCGTTCTCCTGAGGACGGACTGTCACCAGAGATTCATGACTGGGGCTTTTTTTCCCTGAGACAAGCTTTCCAAAAAGGCCTATCTGCACATTAGAGGGTCTCACAGGTCAGGGATGAGGAAGATTTCCCAAGCTTTCCTAAACATGATTCAATGTATACAACTTTTTTTACAATTCATTTCAAGATGGTTTTTTTTGTAAACGGAAGTGTTTAACCGAGGAGGCCATATATCCCCCAGATGAAGGCTAACTGACCAGCAGCAGGAGGTGCCTTCTGGACAGAGAGCCCACCACTTAAGAACTTTAATATCAATTCCAGTTATCTCTAAAAACAGTTGGCAAAGTAGACCTCCACCAATTTTGTCATTTGGTAGTAGTTTGACTTTACTTGGATTTACTACAGCCACAGCTAATTTCCCCCAGCATGTGTCTTGTGGCTGGTGGTATCTCACATTTACATGAAGTACTACTTGGTTAAACTAGAAACTCTAATTTTTGCCTCTGAAACGCTAAATTAGTACACCCAATTTGCAGCTAGGAGGTATTTTTTCAAGTTAAACACTATGTACATTTAAAATATTCAATAAAAGAGGGCGCGACTGCTCAGCATAAAGATTGTTTTTGCAGAACGACCTATAAAAAGTTGGCTTTTCAGGGAATGCAATACCCATGCATTCCCTTTGAACAGACATTTTGTTGGTTCACTGGCTGGTTTTGGTACGGTGGGTGTCCAAAAAGTCAAGTTTGAACAATCTGTGTCATGAAAAACACGCACCTTTCATGAGCCAAAGTTTTTGTGCTTCATGTTGAACGGAGAATTTTGCACACCACCTTTAATCTTTTTGCCTGTAAATAAAGGGATGACAGGTGGGTCACGTTATCCGACCTTTGGCGCTAGCGGTGGCGTATTTGTGTGATAACCACTTCACATCTGACTCTCTGCACACAGCAACTTCTAATGCATCTGCACTGGTCAAGCCAGCATTAGCAGGGGCTAATCCTTAACACATGTTTTCACACACAAAGCACTCCGAGATGCCTTGCAGAGAGTCCCATAAGGCAGCTACTTTATCTTGACCTGCACATCAGCGACGACACAGATCCTCTGAGATTTGAGACAGAGGCAACGGGACGTACGGGTAAAAGCCTCCCACTGAAAGCATCTGTTACCGGTTACCATCACACACTGACAGGAAGGATACAGCTGTGGTCCAAACAGCGACGCAGCGTGAACAGAACAGATTACGAATGGATAAGGAAGCTGAATGTAAAATCAATTTAGCCTCAGAATCAGTGCACAAAGTTGCTCCACACTAAGAGAGGTGTGTTTATTTTACTTAAAATAAGGGATGCATTACTTAAAATAACGGACTTAGCATGCATCGTCTGTATACACTTACTCGACTTGTAATACAGATTTTGAATACTGACGGTCTGTTTCGGCCGTACCCTCCTTAGCACTCACACAGCTACAAACATTTATGTTTGAAACCTGCCCAGTACAACTCGTCGCCTACTGTTTATCACTCAACAGGTCAGGTGGGCCTCAAACGTTTTGGCTTGGAGTACATTTCTCCCTCACAATACCCACACAGGTTTTTTTTTTTTTTACTCGTCTAGCTGGTCCTGCGACAAAGCGATTTATACAATGTCATTTTGTCGGACGAATACGCTACATTCCAACTAAGGCCACTAGGTGGCACTGTTTAATATTGTGACTCAATTGAAAATACTGTACCACCCATAGAAATTGAATGTGAGTAGAACGGACATTGAAGTGTTTGCCGTGGTCATTTGAGTAGTTCACAAGAAATTGGCAATTGTTGCTAGTTGTTATGGCAACAACGCATGTCAGTGGGGTTGTAAATGTATACTATGCCACTGCTCATTTGGTCGTTACTGCAAAACCTCGCTTCAGTGAGTCAAGTCAATTTTATTTGTATAGTCCAATACCACAAATTATAAGTCCACGACTTAAAAAAAAAAAGTCAGAGACTTGCTGCAAGTAGGTTTATACAGAAGTTTTTACTAAAGTTTGCCCAACACGACCTGACAACCTTGGCGGAGTCCAACACCCACCGAAAACGTGTTTGACTTTGTGCCGAGAATGCGGACACAACTCTCACTTTGGTTATAAAAGGACCAGATGGTTTGTAGCAACTGCCCCGGTACCCCATACTCCCGCAGTACCCTCCACAGAGTTCCCCGGGGTACATGGTCGTATGCCATCTCCAAGTCCACAAAACACATGTAGACTGGCTGGTCAAACTTCCATGCCCCCCTCAGCACTTCCGCAAGGGTAAAGAGTTGGTCCGTTGTTCCACGGCTAGGACAGAATGCGCATTATTCCTCCTGGATCTGAGGTTCGACAATCGGTCGGAGCCTCCTTTCCAACACCCTAGAGTAGACTTTACCAGGGAGGCTGAGCAATGTGATGCCCCGATAATTGGGGCACACCCTCCGGTCCCCCTTTTTAAATATGGGAACCACCACCCCAGTCTGCCACTCCCCAGGTACTGTCTCCGACCGTCACGCGACACTGAAGAGACATGTTAGCCAAGACAGCCCAACAATGTCCAGAGCCTTCAGCATCTCAGGGCGAATCTCATCCACACCCAGCGCCTTGCCACCGAGGGGCTTTTTAACTACCTCAGATACCTCTGCCAAGGGTATGGGTGGGGCTTCCCCCAAGTCTTCAGACTCTACCCCCTCCACTGAGGAAGTGTTAGCCGGGTTCAGAAGCGCCTCAGAGTGTTTTTTCCACCGCTCAACAACATCTCCAGGTTCATTCCCATCCGCCAAGGTTGTCCCTTGTCTCTGATTCTGTTTGTGATATTCATTGAAAGGATCTCTAGGCGTAGCCAAAGTGAGGAGTGTGTCTGTTTTGGTAACCTCGGCATTCTATCTCTGCTGTTCGCAGATGATGTGGTTTTGTTGGCTTCATCAGGACGCGACCCCCAATGTCCACTGGGGGGGTTTGCAGCTGAGTGTGAAATGGCTGGGATGAGTGTCAGCACCTCCAAGTCTGAGGCCATGGTTCTCTACCAGAAAATGGTGGATTGCTCCCTCCGGATTGGGGATGAGTTGTTGCCTCAAGTGAAGGAGTTCAAGTATCTTGGGATCTTGTTCACGAGTAAGGGTAGGATGGAGCGGGAGATTGACAGGCGGATTGGTGCAGCATCAACAGTAATGCGGACGTTGTACCAGGCCTTTGTGGTGAAGAGGGAGCTGAGCCAGAAGGCAAAGCTCTCAATTTACCAGTCAATCTTTGTTCCAACCCTCACCTATGGTCATGAGCTTTGGGTAGTGACCGAAAGGGTGAGATCGCGGATACAAGCGGCTGAAATGAGTTTCCTCCGTAGGGTGTCTGGGCTCAGCCTTAGAGTTAGGGTGAGGAACTCGGACATCCGGAGGGAGCTTTGAGTAGAGCCGCTGCTCCTTTGCATCGAAAGGAGCCAGTTGAGGTGGTTCAGGCATCTGATTAGGATGCCTCCTAGGCGCCTTCCTTTGGAGGTTTACCGGGCAGGTTACCAGATTTACTGGGAGGAGACCCCGGGGTAGACCCAGAATTCGCTGGAGGGACTACATGTCCAGTCTTGCCTGGGAACGCCTTGGGATCCCCCAGAAGGAGCTGGAGGGCATCACTGGGGAGAGGGACGTCTGGAGTGCCCTACTTAGCTTGCTGCCACCGCGACCTGACCCCAGAGAAGCGCCTGACGATGAATGAATGAATGAATCTCCGTTCTACTGTCATTCAATTTCTATGGTACCACCGTATAAATGTGACTTATACACCGAATTGACTTATTTATATATATTATATGTTTTTTTTTCCCCTCACAACAACATGTTTTTTGCTGAGTGCGACTTATACTCCGGTGTGACTTGTAGACCGGAAAATATGGTATTTGAGAAAGTTTATCATTTGGCCTAATGTCAGAGTGAATCATTTTGGTGGGTCATGAGGCTGTGTGTGTGTGTGTGTGTGTGTGTGTGTGTGTGTGTGTGTGTGTGTGTGTGTGTGTGTGTGTGTGTGAGCGAGAGAGAGAGAGACATACACACACATGGCAAGAGAAATACAGACAGACAGAAGAATGGATTGCTAGCCAGACAGATGGACAGAGAAAGGAAATGCATGTCAGATGTGCATGGGAAAGTGGACCATGAGGGACTCCAATAGGCTGTGGGACACGGTAAGTACCAGTCCCAAAAGCCCCCACCACGTTAACTCCACATGCCAGTTAAAATATACTGAACAGACTCGATGGGACCAGTGGTATGACAGACTCCAGTGGTCTGAGAGTGCAGGGAGTGTGAGGCCCGTCTCCTCAGGAGGACACGGGGAGGGAGGATAGAGAGGAGAGGTGAGGAGGGAAACATACAAACCAATTAAAAAGTCCTTGTTCTCATAAAACGTGAAGCAGTGTGAAAGAGGGAAGGGAATCAGGAACTTTTAAAACGCGAAAGCCTAAAATGCTCCCATGTGTGGAAACCTTTCAATTCGGTGAGCCACATTTAGATAAAAGCATGTCAGAGCTTCATTGGATGCAATTAATCCCAACCATTGTAGTGTGTTACATGCAAATTGTCATGGAAAACATCGCTCTACAATATTCCCTTCTGACAAATTATAATAGTTATTGTGAGATGGTGTCAGCAACAACACAGTAATATACTCCAGAAATGAGGTCAGTCAGTGAAGGTTGAGGCTTGTTTGTTACAATAGGTTAACAGACTGCTACCTCTCTGTGCCAAATGTGAACCAGATTGAAAAACCAAAAACAAAAAGCCAAACCAAACTGGTTCCCCTGTATCTGGTTCCAGTGCTAGGCCTTGAAATGGAACTGAACTGAGAAAGGATGCTTTTAAATACCATTAGTTCCCGGACAACTCTTGAGGGAACACGAGGAATTCAGTATTCGGCAGACCTAACACCCAACCACTTCCATTCACTCGTCCAACAAGGGAGCCGCCATGCCAAAAAACCAAAACCAAAACCGAGGGATTCAGTCAATCATTAACACACCCAGCTGCAGTTCAACTCTCGCGGGAGCGAACCAACTGGACCGCGTGCTACTGAAAAAAAACAAAAAAACAGCCAGAACCTCAGCCAATCAGTTAACACTTCAAACGCAGCTGTGACATCTCCCCCCCTCCCCCACCCCCACACACACTCTGTTCCCCGCTGTCAGCCCCTTAATCCATGTTTGGCTAGTGGGCGATCACGGCCAATTAAAGTTGACTGATGGCGGGATCAGGGAGTAAAAGCGATGCTCCCAGTTCAGATGAGATCGGTTAGTTGAGCTCTTTTTATTACATGTCTGACTTTGTCGGATGCAGAATAGTTTGCGTCACTCCTTTCCCCAGTGTGCTGTTTGTTTGGTGTGTGAAGACGCGCGATACACTTTTGTCAGTTAACGATTTGAGTGTTGAGAACATATCGATTCACGCGAGCGTTGCGATGCTATCCGCAACAACGTTGTGTCAGTTTTCAGAAACACTGCCTCGATTCTTAAAGATTGCACACGTGAGACAGCGGCACTACATCTTTGTGTGTAGATCACATCTCTAACCACTAGGTGGCAGGCGCGGTATCGTTAACGGGGCTGTGCAGACCCACAACAACAGCATGCGTTTTGACAAAATAGGACCATATATCGCAGTGTCTGTTGTATCGAAATATCTGACAATATTGTCGCGAATTCAGGTGGCAGCCGGGACGCGAACCCAGTCGACTGAAGGGTCCAACCCGTTAGCCGAGGGCTAGCGAGTCTAGTCATCCGTGGTCGTTACACTACCCCCTCCTTATGGAAGTGCGTCCCTGCGCTTCGTCATATCAGCTCCCTCACGCCTCTGGGCGCTGGTGCTTCTGATGGCCTCACGGTCTCACCATCCCACCACTGACACCAGTGTAGCGAATTCAGGGGGCAGCCGCGAACCGCCGCAACCGGGACGTGAACCCGGGTCGCCAGCACCACGGGCGACTACGTTAACCAGTCGACTACAGGGTCTGACCCGTTAGCCAAGGGCTAGCGAGTCTAGTCATCCGTGGTCGCTACAATATATTGAATTGTGTCAATACGTAGGAAACTTATCGCCAAATTCTTGCCATTACACAGCCCTGGTGAGGATTTGATAGGGTTGTGAGTGCTACATTTGCTACAGACTAATGATAAGTCACACAACTAATCTTGTAAGTGGTTGTCCATCCATCCATCCATCCATTATCCAAACCACTTATCCTACTCGGGGTCATGGGATGCTGGAGCCTATCCCAGCAGTCATTGGGCGGCAGGCGGGGAGACACCCTGGACAGGCCGCCAGGCCGTTGTATCTCTTGTAAATAAAGTAGCTGACATTATATGACCAGATGGATGTTATATATGAAGTCAGGGACACTGTGCCGCACTTGTCCTCCACTGACAAAACCAGTGACTTATGCAATGAATAGGCTGAGAAAATGGGTGATTCCCCACGGACATAAAAGTCTCCCTCACATGATGACAATTTGTCCCACTGTCTGTCTTGGCTCATCTTCTGACGCTCACCCGAGTATTTCAATACTGCCTATTAACTGTTGCTGGCCGCTAGTGGTGGCGGTTATGAGCATGAGAGAGGGTGGGCAACTGGGCGTGACCTCTGACCCCCGGCAAAGACATTGAGCAGCCCTGTCTCGGATTAGTCACAAGGGTCCATTGTTATCACTCAGGGCACCCTCATCCTTTTTTCCCAAAGCGAGGACAGAGTCGCCTTGCCGGGACTGGACAATTTTCCCACCCACAGGCGCGATCATAAATGTCGACTAAAGCGACCACACAACTCGGATCAGACGGCCCTATTGTTGGTCTCGCTGTGTCGTTTGGATGCCTAAACAGCAGTCGTCTCTCCTGCCCAGACGTACGTTAAATTCCAGTGGGGCGTATCACGGACCGTGATACAGTATGGATGTGTGTGTGTGTGGTGGGATTTTGACCATGGGGAGACTGGCATGTGATGGTGGGATGTGATGGTAGGATAGCTGGAGAATGAGTGCTGGCCAGTCTACCCAACGCCGTGGTGAACTCAATCCCACTGCAGAGCAATCTGCGTCGTCTCTCTCAAGAAAAAAAAAACCGCATCTATTCATTCTCCATGCTGGCATAGTGCAATATATAAGCCTGAACGTTGTATTGAGGTTGTACAACATTGTAAATAAGAAACAGATCATAGCAGCTCATTTTCTGGTGAGCTACCAAATACAGCATCGGTGCTTGGACAAGCCTTCAAAAATCAACCCCCCCCCCTACTCCTAACTTGTTGCTTACTTTCACTCCCATCACCCTCTCTCCCCGTCTCTCTCCCTCTCTCTCTCTCCCCATCTCTCTCTCTTTCCCCCCCTCCCGTCTCCCCCGTCTGTCATTCTGTCTCTCTCGCAATTCAATTCTCTCTCTCCAGTCCCCCCCCCCGTCTGTCTCGGTCTCTCTCTCTCTCTCTCTCTCTCTCTCTCTCTCTCTCTCTCTCTCTCTCTCTCTCTCTCTCCCAGTCTATCTTCCCCCCCCCCCCCCCCCCCCAATGTTTGTCCTGTCTGCAGGGCAATAGAAACAACTTTTCATTGTTTTACAGTGAGGAAAAATTGAAGACCTGTTTGTTGTTACAAAATACTTTGTTTGAGCCACTAAGTGAGACTTTCTGAAACTTTTGTTTCCTGAGCTGGATTGCAGTAAGATGAATAAGTCTGAATATCAGCTGTTGGACTGGAATGTAAACTAAATAAGTGTGCTTTTGAAAATCAATCAAATCTCTCTCCCTCTCTCTCTCTACCCCCATCTGTCTTCCCCCCCCCTCCTTTTGAGAAAGGGTGAGGAGGCCTATGCAGGTGTGTGGGAACTCGCACCCAATGAAAACAGCGTACTGACAAGGGTAATGATATTTCATATCCTGCCTCGGCTAATGCAGCGGCACCGTGTAAATCAAACGTGTGCATTCTGGCGGGGCCATTTCACAGGGTTTTGCAACACCGTGTTGGGGAAAAGTACCCCAAATATTGACAGTTCGTCAGGATTTAAGCTCCGAGTACGATGTACTGCAGTTCGCCGCCGTGCAAAATGGTCCCACACCGTGCACATAACAGTATGTTTTATCAGAATGGGCTCCCCATATTTAGACACCGAGCGTATGGTTTATGTTTGAGGTGAAAGGTTATCCAAACAAAAGCCCTACTTGGTAAAAGTGGCACTTCACGGAGGATGACAAAATGATCCGCTGGTTTGAATCCAGACTACTTTCTTAAGAAAATCCTATGGGAAAACCGATGACATGATAAACAAGGCATGGTTTGTTATATGCATTAGAGTTCATACCACCGCCCACATATTATAGATCTGCTAAAAACAAGCTATGTTGAATTAGGCTATCTGGAACATTTCCTGACTCACTTAAGGTATGGATTCTGAACATTATGTTTTTTTTTTTATTCTGTGCTGTAAATAAAAGCACGCTGGCAGGCTTGCATGGTTGCATCAGTGATCAAATCCTTTCTGTTATATTACCTTTGAGATTTTTAGGACTTTGAATGCAAGCTACAATTTTTTACAGTAGCTTGCACAAGAAAAAAAAATCTAAATTCTATTCAAAGTAAAAAATGAACCCAAATCACTCAGAACTTATTGTTTCCTGCAGTGTTTGGTTGTCAGTTTACCAAGTATTATTTTTAAGGTGTTGGTAATATCACTATTGTTGACCATCATGTTATGACACATCTGAGTTGAGGATGCAGTGGTTCGCTGTGCAGTTAAAAAGACATTGGCGCACTGTACATTAGATGTGGCATGCAACCTGCAACAGTGAGGTGACCGAAGGTGTGGGCCATGCTTATACACTTATGCCTCGGAAGTCTCTAGACATGTGCAGAGGAGAACGAGTGACACCACAATGCTAGTAGCAATCGACACATTCACAGCAACGGTGGAAAAAGAGTGGCTGCCGAGCATTGAAATGAATCGCGTGACCGGCCAAGACAGCCACACACAGATGATGCGTGGCAATGCTTAAAGCTTTGCAAGCTTGTGTTACTGGGACATGACACTGTGAAATGCAGCCTGCATGAATAACAGGTAGACTAACATCAGCGACACACAGGCATGACATCGGATTCAAAATGTATCACCAAGTTGGATACATTCTAACCCGCCGGCGTTACCTTTCCGGTTACTAACTGACACACATAGTGGATGCCCGGGCTCCTGTGCTCTCTCTGGCAGGGAGGGACATCCCACCGGGAACTGCCCGTCCTCCAGGGACGCCCAGCAGCTGTCTCGCAGGACATGGCAGAAGCTGCGGCAAGGCAGGAAGGGGGAGAGCGGCGGGGCGAGCTCTCCGTTATGTCTGGTACACCCGGGCACCAGTAGAAGGCAGAGGAACCACTCTGCGCCGTGGTGGCAGCCCGCCTTTACCAGCCACGCCCACTCCTGTAGTACGGCACTCACCTCCTCCACAGAGGTGTGGTTGAAAAAGTTGGGCAGCGCGAAATACTTCGACCCCTTGCCGGTGCAAATGGGCCAATCGGAGGGCACGGGCAGACAAAGTGGCTCAGAACCATTGATGGTAGCTCGAGGCGGGGTTGGCGTGGAATCCAAGAGCCCCTCAGCAGTTGTGCTTGTGTTAGAACTCTCAACCGCAATCCCAGACAAGTTGGTGGGCAACACCACACTGCTTTCGAGGGCTATTACTACGCTGGTGTTTGACCATTCTGTGCTCTCCAATGCAGAACTCCCAACAGACTCAATACCTGACTCAGAATTAGCCGTGGACCCTGATCCCGACCCAAACCCAGATCCATCCCTTACCTTTACTCCAGAGCCATCCTCTGCCCCTCCTCCTGACCCATTATCTGCCCCGCTCCCCGACCCATCCTCCCCCCTCTCCCCTCTGGACCTGTCTGTATTACCCGTCATGTTAACACCGGGGCTCTCCGCATTCGCTCTTAGTCCTTCGTTAGTCCAAGTGGTCGGTGTCTCGTCCCACGTCTCGACAAACTTACGGATTCCGTCGGCCACGCTGATGATTTCTGCCCCGACCCCGGCCAAGTTGCCCTTTTCCTCCTTGCTGCCGCCAGGCACATGCTTTGCCTCAGGTATGGCCGTCCCTGTGAAAGTTGCTGCCTCAGTTGGGGCACTGGTGGTTTTTGGTTCACTGCGCCAAAATGAGAACCATGCCTCCAAGCTCCCGGTGCACAGAACCAGAAGAAAGACCTGCAGATGGATCCCTGACATCCTGCTTGCTCAGACTACACTGAGACCAGTAGTACTCCAACGATACCCTAACTATTTCCCCTGGACTCCCCCCTGTTAGCCAGCCAGTCAACAGTTATATCCAAGCTGTCCTTGGGCCATTGAGTAACGGTTGACCGAGTGCAGACTCACAGAAAAACCTAACAGACACACACATATACACAAAGAGACCCTCCCCTCTAGAAGAACTGCTCATGCTCTCACTTCATTCACTGTGGCTGCTGCAAAGCCCCACTGCATAGAAAACACACACACATGCACACACACACACAAACACACAGAGGGGGAGACCCGGGTTTAGGGGGCAGGCTTGGCATTGCTGGAGACAGAACTCATTGGCTGATGGGAGTCTTTTCCTCACACGCTGCAGCTCCTCCCCAGCAGGAGTTGATGAGTGGGTCCCCTAAGACGCTCCTCAGCATGGAGAACATGTGTGCAGGCAAAAAGGTCACCACAGTGACGCGCCCATTGTCAACGCAAATATCCTGAGTAAAATATGAAGTTTTAAAAATGTTTTCAAAATAGGCAGTCGAAAACCCCGTTTGTCTCTGCAGGGTGGGTGAGGGAGAGAGCATCCTGCAGACTTAATGTAAAAATGCCATTCTGCACAATGCCCACGCGACCGTCCTGCAGCTGAGTGTCTGTCAGCAAGATACTAAACTTGTCTCATTACTCATTCTCATTGCTCATTTGGCATGCACTTTTATCCAAGCTGACCTACAAGAGGCTCCGCAATTAGCAGATAGATTCAACCGGTGTCATCTGGCATCACAGAGTACTACGTAGTAGTCATAGCATAGCCAAGAGTACATGTCAAGTCGAGAGTGGTTCAGTGTAGCTGCACCTTGGAGCGTGGAGAAAAAGAAAATCAAAATACAAAATAGAGTAAAATTAACAAAACAATAAAAAAAGGCAAATAATGCTATAACAGCATAAAAATTGAATGTGCAAGTAAAGGAGGGCTCATCAGTGTATGATTGATAGGTGTTTAGGTCAGTGTGGGTGCAATCATAACAGCCAGCACTGATTTATACTTGCTGCAAAGTGCCACCAGTGACCATTCAAGGGCTAAGGTAGGCCTTAAAGAGGCAAGTCTTAGGCCTTTCTTGAAGGAACAAGTTTGTCAGTGGCTCTGATGGAGATGTCTACTGACTGTCTGTGCTCACGCTTTGCCATCCGCCTCAGGTAGGCACCTCAGCGAAGTCCTAAAATCCGAAATGTCCTTCAAGGGCTTCCAGGGTGAAAGCTTTAAAGAATAGAGATTTTGCAGTAGAAGAAACAGGGCACGTGGACACCGGTAATGGCAGTTGGGTGATTTCCTAAATACTCCTAAAAGCAGATAAGCTGGTTGACAGAGAGATTTGATCTGACACCGCTGGCTTTACCTTCAGTGGTTTATGGGAGAAAACGGCCTACACTTGGCAAACATTGAAACAGGAAGTTGAACAGATGCCAAATGGCGACCTTAGTATGATTGATGTGGAAACTGAAGCGGATGCGAGCCGGGATAGATGGAAGGTAGAGGCCCACCCACGAGGCCTAATGCCACCATCTGAACCGCGGGCGAGGCTCGGCAACAGCTGGCAGCTGAGGATGACAACTGTGTGGCTATGTGAGGCTGCCGATATGGAGATCGGCAACAAGTGATTTCCTCGAGTGGGACCGAAATGGTCTTGTTTCAAAACCAGCTCAAATTGAAGAGACTGTCTCGGAAAAAGGAGGAGTCAAGCCACACGGCAGGCCATCGTTTCTCAATTTGATGAGTTGTCCTGTCCTGTGAAAAAGAGTGAAAGAGTGTAATTAAGAGTGTGGTGGCAGGCCAGATATGAGACACATGGCAGAGAGGAGATGGAGGGAGGGGGGGGGTGATGAAGAGAGTGAGATAAAAAGGAAAAACTGATGAAATAAGAGAAGGCAGGAGGGAACAACAGCATGAAGATATGTGAAGGAGAGAGCGGGAGATAATGAATGAGAGACAGCAGCTGAGAAAGTGAGGAGGCGGGGGTGAGGGAGGCGGGGTGCGTATCCGATTGGATAGATGACTTAAGCTCCTCTCCCCGGAGATGGAGCCCATTGCCTAATCGGAGAAAAACCCTGGTAATTGCACCAACCCCAGGTTCCCACAGATGGGGGGGGGGGGGTTGCCTCATTTTTTCCCCCCTCCTCCACACGGCCTTGAGTGTCCTCATCATTCTGCCACCCTCCTCGTTTGCGTAAGCGCCTCATCTGCCATGCTAGGACGTCCAGCTGTTGGACATTCCAGCGTGCAGACCTCCCACGCCCACGCTGGTTGATGACATTCGGAGGTTTGAAAGCTGCCATATTTCGATAAGCAGCACGTTAACTGAGTCGATATCACCGTCAGTCTAAAGGGAAACGATCACGATTTGCAACATTATGTCTCTATACGTGTTCCATTAAGAAGCCACGACACTGATCAGTCTTCTTTATGTCTCTGAAACGCTGACAGAATTGTGAAGACAAGTGTCCCATGGCGACGACACTGGCAGACAGTATGAATTGTAATCTTTATATGATGTTCAGGGACATTCAGTAGTGTTGTTATCTGTGTTTTCTTATAGAGTGTAGTTTGTATTGATGCAGCCCGCTAAAGGTAGCGGGGAACCAGGAAGTAAGGCTTGCTGAGTTCATGGATGGTCCATGACTGACGGATACCGTTTTGCACAATTTCAACAATGTCAGCGATGTTTTAGAGACACACAGAAGACTATTCAGTGTTATGGGTTGTTGTCCATTATGCTAATGGAGTGTTATCCCTACAACATGTATATTGAGATAATGTTGAAACTCTTAATTGTCTCTTAATTGTCTTAATTGCGACCTTGAGAGCAGGATAAGCGGTTTGGATAATGGATGGATGGGTGGATTAATTGTCTCTTGTGTTGTGCTGGACTATGAGTAGTTTTGAGTCAAAAGTGCATCAGAATGAAATGTCTTTTTCTTTTGGAAAAATAGGGTAATCCTCTAAGGGGAGTTTGCAAAATCTGCTGTCGATTGCACAAATGAAACTAAAAGAGTGGACCCAGTACAGTGCCAGGCGTATCTCCTCTTCTCTGGTGCTTGGACTTAGGTGAAAAGCCACACACACACACACACACACACACACACACACATACACGCCAAATGCAATTATGTGTCTATATAAATATAAAAATCCAGGCTGTCACCTAAGACCTGACTTCAAAGTTTTGCAGCACGGTTCTTTTGTTTCGCTATTTACGGACTGTAATGGCGGCCAGGCTGATGATTGTTTAACAGTGGAGTCGTTAATAAACTGTTTGCATTGAACATGAAAGGCTTTTTACCCCGAAGCTTTGATTGTAAAGCCAAACATATTTCATCACACTTCAGTAAATATCGCTCCAAGACACTTCCTCCAGACGGCTTTACAAAGAACAAACAAGGTCCATCAACCAGATTCAAGCCCGGTTCCCCCGAGGGCTTCGTTGACAGTGATTTACGGAGGATGATGAGCTATACAAATAACATGAACAGCATCAAGGTTGTGGTAGCTAGAAATGGCAACCAGGCCCAGACTGTGTTTAGAGTACAACTTGCCTTCCGCTCTAGATTTATGTCAAAACACACAATTTCATATGACATATTTCCCGCTTGGCTGCAGAAAACCAGACGAATATCAAAGCCTGTTTTCAAGTCCCACTATCTGAGCTGGCTCTTAGCTGACGCACACCATCCATGCTTATACACACATCCCTTTGTGTATGTGTGTATGATTTGCCACTTGTTTAGGAGCTCACTGCCAGCATCTGTGTATGATTAAGGTGAATATGGTGCTGTGCTGAGAGGACTTGATTACCCCCCACACACATACAAACACACACGCAGACATACACAGACAGCCACACACACACAGATACACAGCTACACACACACACACACATAAACATTACAGCTACACAGACAGCTACACACACACACACACACACACACACACAGGTACCTGCACAAACACAAACACACACGCATACGCATAAACAAACACACGCACTGTCTCACACACACACGCATGCACACACAGGCACACAAACATGCACAAACACGCACACACACAGGTGCACGCACAAACACACACATGCACACACACACACAGGCAGACGCATGCACAAACACACACACACACACATGCATACAGGCACACACACATGAACATGCACAAACACACACACTCAGACATGCACACACTCACACACACATACATACACACACAAGGATACACAGACAGCTGCACAGACAGCTACACACACACACATAAACAAACACACACATGCACAAACACACACACTCATGCACGCATGCACGCACACACAAAAAGACACACACAAACATGCACAAACACACTCACACACACACACGAACATGCACAGACACACACACACACACAGGCAGTGTGTTAAGGCTCATGTGATGAAAGTGGGCAGTTCGGTCAGGAAACAGACAAACTTGAGGGTTTGCGTGAGGGGGCGCTACGCCACATGTACCTTTTTAACACCTAGTAGGAAAAACCACCCACTTAAACCCACGCAGGACAAAATGCTAACACTTTCACCTATTTATTCTGAATGTGTGTTGTCTTTAATATATTTACTGATGAACTTGTTTATTCTGAATGTGTGTTGTGTTTAATATATTTACTGATGAACTTGTTTATTCTTAATGTGTGTTGTCTTTAATGTATTTACTGATGAACTTGTTTATTCTGAATGTGTGTTGTCTTTAATATATTTACTGATAAACGTGTTTATTCTGAATGTGTGTTGTCTTTAATATATTTACTGATAAACGTGTTTATTCTGAATGTGTGTTGTCTTTAATATATTTACTGATAAACGTGTTTATTCTGAATGTGTGTTGTCTTTAATATATTTACTGATAAACGTGTTTATTCTGAATGTGTGTTGTCTTTAATATATTTACTGATGAACTTGTTTATTCTGAATGTGTGTTGTCTTTAATATATTTACTGATGAACTTGTTTATTCTGAATGTGTGTTGTCTTTAATATATTTACTGATGAACTTGTTTATTCTGAATGTGTGTTGTCTTTAATATATTTACTGATAAACGTGTTTATTCTGAATGTGTGTTGTCTTTAATATATTTACTGATGAACTTGTTTATTCTGAATGTGTGTTGTCTTTAATATATTTACTGATAAACGTGTTTATTCTGAATGTGTGTTGTCTTTAATATATTTACTGATGAACTTGTTTATTCTGAATGTGTGTTGTCTTTAATATATTTACTGATGAACTTGTTTATTCTGAATGTGTGTTGTCTTTAATATATTTACTGATAAACGTGTTTATTCTGAATGTGTGTTGTCTTTAATATATTTACTGATAAACGTGTTTATTCTGAATGTGTGTTGTCTTTAATATATTTACTGATGAACTTGTTTATTCTGAATGTGTGTTGTCTTTAATATATTTACTGATAAACGTGTTTATTCTGAATGTGTGTTGTCTTTAATATATTTACTGATAAACGTGTTTATTCTGAATGTGTGTTGTCTTTAATATATTTACTGATGAACTTGTTTATTCTGAATGTGTGTTGTCTTTAATATATTTACTGATAAACGTGTTTATTCTGAATGTGTGTTGTCTTTAATATATTTACTGATGAACTTGTTTATTCTGAATGTGTGTTGTCTTTAATATATTTACTGATGAACTTTGTTTAAATGATTTTTTTCTGGAAGTGTAAAGTATGTTATCACTGTAATCAGTGGACAGGTCGATATGAGCGCACTTTGACCTTTTCCTTGTCTATTCCAGATGGCCCTCCCTCCCTGAGCCCCTCGCTGACTCCTCCAGCACACTTCATCGACTCAAGCTGTCGCCCCCACCGACCTGCACCAGGGCGCAAGAGGGGTAAGTCAACAAACCAAAGGATTGTGGTTCAGCGACTGAGGGAACCTGACTTTTAGATCCACCTGGTGCTTATTGTTAAAATGTTAGTGTGTGACAACGCACACAAACACATAGAAGGACACACACACACACACAAACACACACACACACACCTACCGTTGTACATTCCAGCCACAGCTTGCATCCACTTGTATGTGCACATGTATGAAAACAGACTCGCACTGTGTGTGTGTGTGTGTGTGAGTGTGTGTGTGTGTGTGTGTGTGTGTGTGAGAGAGAGAGACTAGAAGAGAAAGTATTTTTATGAGTAATGAGTGTGTGTCAGACGGTGTGAATTGTGCGACAGGCCCGAGGGAGTGTGAGCACAGGGAGGGAAGAATGATGCCTCAGTTAGACGGAGACCCTCAGTGTGTTTTGTCCACTGGGCCTCAGGGGTCCTGACCGGGAACAGTTAGGAGGATAGCGCACACTCACACCCACACACTCTCACACTTACACACATACACACTCACACTCTCACGCTTACACACATACACACTCACACTCTCACTCACACCCACACACTTACACACATACACACTCACACCCACACACTCTCACACTTACACACATACACCCACACACTCTCACACTTACACACATACACACTCACACCCACACCCACACACTCTCACACTTACACACATACACACTCACACCCACACACTCTCTCACACTTACACACATACACACTCTCACTCACACAGTCTCACACTTACACACATACACACTCACACTCTCACTCACACAATCTCACACTTACACACATACACACTCACACACTCTCACACTTACACACATACACACTCACACACTCTCACACTTGCACACATACACACTCACTCACACCCACACACTCTCACACTTACACACATACACACTCACACACTCTCACACTTACACTCACACTCTCACCCACACACTCTCACACTTAGACACATACACACTCACACTCTCACTCACACAGTCTCACACTTAGACACACACACACTCACACTCTCACTCTCACACTTAACACACATACACACTCACACTCTCACACTTACACTTACACACACACTCACACTCGCACACACACTCATACTCACACCTGCACACACACTCGAACTCTCTCGCGCGCGCGCACACACACACACACTTGCATACACTTATGCTTGCACAGACTCACACTCGCACACACTCACATACTCTACCTTTCACACACACACTCACACTCACACTTACACACAATCATACTCATACCTGCACACACACTCAAACTCGCGCGCACACACACACACACACTTGCACGCACTTACGCTTGCACACACTCACACTCGCATACACTCACACTTACACACTCATACTCACACTCGCGCACACACACTCACACTTACACACACTCATAGTCACACCTGCTCACACACTCACACTTACACACACATTCACACTCACACTTACACACACACACACTCACACACACACTCTTAAGTTTTATATCCGTGAGACACTGGCCAGCAAAAGTCAAGCTGTTATGTATGTACACATTTAAATGGGGAGGGGGGAGAGAGAGGGAGAGAGAGAGAGGGAGGGGGGGTAAACGTAGCTCAAGTGAGCCAAGGAAGGAACAGGACACAGTGCCTCTTGGTGTGTCTTGTTCTCAAGTGGGTGGTCTACGCAGTAACTGTCTTGCACACAGAGGCTGTAAAGAAGCGCTGTCTACCAGTCACTGTGTAACTGTCTGCTGCCGACAGGTGGCAACTCTGTGTGTCTGCTGCCCCCACCACCACCACCCACTGCACCGCCCTGAGAAACACACAACCTGGGGAGACGTAGGAAACAAATGAAGTTCATTCTAACACACTTTTCAGAGAAAACCACCGCATAGACCCAGAGAGGAAATGGAGCGTGAATTTGAGTTGGCCTGCAGAATATCCAACTGCACACAAAACTGCACACAGACACCTAATCACGGTCTTAACGCACACATATACTGGGCGTACACCTGCACTCTCACGCCCCCCCCCCCCACACACACACACAGCTTTCCCCCGGCATCTGTGCAGCTTGGACGGCTCTACTTGCCCGGCCAATTAGTTCAGGTTGGTGAGATTTAGAGTGAGACCCTCCACTGGTAATGAAGCACAGCTGCATGAACACACACTCCCACACACTAACACACAAACAGACACACTAACACACTCTCTCTCTCTCTCTCTCTCGCTCTCTCTCTCCCTGCCTGTTTCTGTCTCTCTCACTGATTCTTTTCCTTCTCTCTCTACCACAAATACGTTTGCATTCATGCTCCGACACACACATCTACATAATGTAATAATCACTTTTCACTGACCACCTTCACCCATCTCTCCTCCATAGCTCCTGGATGCATGCAAGGAATAATTTGCTGACAATTAAACATATAACCACAATGACTGCATCGCCGCACAGACACATGCAGAAGGTAGAGGTTGCAAGGTTAATTTTTCTGTTGGTCTGCAAAAAAAAAAAAAAAAAAACAGTGCTTAGAGCTTTTAAACCCCTTAACTCATGATCAAAAATATTTTGAATTTTTTTGGCTCCTTGCTAATGAACCCTGTCAAACCTGGGCACAACTTCCAACACTGAGCAAGACAACGCTACCAGACCACTGTAAATGAGACAAGCTGTAGAGGTAATGCTCTTTTAGCCGAAAGTGTATTCCTGCTGTGCTGCAGGCCAAACCCCCAGGCGGCGCTGTTGTACCAGAGGTGCACAGTTAAAAGTAATGGGCCTTGAGGCAAATTTGTAATTTGTGATGTCGGGCTATAAAATAAAATTGACTTGACTGCAAAGCACGAGTCTTCCTCTTCAAGGCCTCCTCGTTAGCGAGGGTTGCCAGCACCGTCAGAATGACAGGCTTGCCAGACAAGTCTCCTCCGGTTCTCTCTGTCCTGGGCGGATCTTGTTGCCTCCGATATCTTCAGACTAAGCCGTTCTCTGACGTCATCATGATCCTGCCTTTTTGGTCGGCCTCTCTTGCGCTTTGCTGGTGTAGTTCCCAAAATCGCAGTCTTTGGTTAATTTACGTCCACCTGGATGACAGGCATGCCCAAAGAACGATAGCTTTCTTTACATTATATGTGGCATTAGTCCTCTTTTTGTTCCTAATTCATTAAGGATGCTCGCATTCGTTCGTTTCTCTGTCCAGCTTATTCGAAGCGTCCTACGATAAGGCCACATCTCTGCAGCCTCAGCCCTGTTTACCGTCGCTTTCTTCCGTGTCCAACTTTCAGCTCCGTATGACAACACTGGCTAGACGAGTGCTTCAAGTAGACTGACTTTCACTTCTTTTCTTATTCCCCCATCTCCCCATAATTGTACCATCTCCATCCTTCTTTTCTTTGCTCGGGTAATTATGATTTTCATGTCATCTGTACAATCACCGCCATGTTTCTCAACTGAACCCCAGTATTTGGAGCTCTCTGGGTCTTCTGCATCTTGTCCATCGACTCATTTCATGCGCTTTGTCTTTTCCACATTCAAACTGAGCGACCTCTTTTTCCCTGAGCACGAGTCAGGAAGGATCAAACTATGTGAAATGCTGCCACCTGCTGGTAGCACCGGAGAAAACCCTGAGCCAGTCTCTGTAAGAGACCGCTGTACTGGTTTAGAACCAGCATGTCTGCATGTCCCACCCGCCCTCTGTCAGTGGGTTTACACCGTGTCGTCACTGGTTTGTAATGTTAAGCGTCCTAGTTGGCGGTTATTGCTCATGTCGTTGTCAACCTTTTCATTAAGATGGATGAAAGCACACTAACGGGCTCATGTCTCTCAGCTTGCGCACATTTTGCATCATAATTGCATATTATTATTGTGATCGTGTGATTACAACGGACAATTATCTCTCACATTACTGTATTCCTGAATGTGTTTTGCAAACATAAATCGACATTTGGGCTGCACTTGCCATCTGGTGACTTGTGATGATGGAACGAGTAGGTCTTCAGCAAAGGGGAAATCATTTCAACGGGACACAATAGTTTTGTCTAGTGTCTGTGACTGAACTATCTGTCTTTTTAGAAAGTGGTTTAACCTGGCATCTCAGGAGACTTGTCCGATCTGGTATGTCTGATATGCACGGTGAGAGGTCTGACTTTTTATTTAGGACGTCTCAACAATTTCCTGTTGTCTTTGAATGTTTTTTTTTTCTCAAAGTCAAGTTTGTGGAGACACACACGCCCTTTTCTTCAGCGTGCCGATGGCTGATCTCAGCTGTACGTCGTGAAAATACTTTGTTACAAGTAAAAGTCCTGCATTCAAAATCTTACCTGAGTAAAAGTACAAAAAATGGCAAAAGTAAAAGTACTCATTATGCAGAATGGCCTGTTTCAGAATCATACATATCATGTTATTGGACTATAATTATTGATGCAGTAATGTGTTCATGACTTTAATGTTGCAGCTGGTAAAAGCGGAGCTAATTTTAATTACTTTATATACTGCTGGGTAGCTTAGCCTATAAAACTATATCACAATTTATTAGTTGATTTAAATCTGCAAAGTAACTAAAGCTGTCAAATAAATGTAGTGTAGTAAAAAAAAAAAAAAACAATATTTCCCCCTGAAATGTAGTGGAGTAGAAGTATAAAGTAGCATAAAATGGAAACACTCAAGTAAAGTACAAGTACCTCAAAATTGTACTTAAGTACAGTACTTGAGTTAATGTACTTAGTTACATTCCACCACTCGTTAATCGGCCCAAATTGATCACACTTTTTATCATGTTAAACTAGTACCCTTCAGTGTTTCATTCATCATGTCTGATTTTCAGTGGACCTGAGAAGGCTTTGGCTGCAAATGACACTCGGAGAAAATAATTTGCTGACCCGTTTGAAATGTCCCCAAGACCCATCTGTGGGTCCCGACCCACACTTTGAAAAACACCGGTGTGACCCATAACATCCCGTTGCATCACAACTCTCATGTGCCATAAAAACGCTAAATCACCTGGGAAGCTACACCGTTGCTTTTCTTCTGCTAGTCTTCTGCCCGCCTCACCTGTCGGACGGAGACAAATTCTTTCTTTGTGAGCTTCTGGCGATGTGACATTCAAGTTAAGTAGACGAGGCTTTAAACCTCCGGGCACAACGTGAAGGTTACATTCCAGCACAGAGGAGCTGTTGTCCTGCAGCCCAGATACTGGATGTGCTGCAGAATGCATCACTTTGACATGCTCACAATGAGTCAGGGCCCGTTGCATTAGTGACAGGTCAAAAGGTGGAGCGCACACTACTGACACCCGGCCCAAAACGCGTAGTTTTGCTCATTGATGAATAATAGAAAGACAACCAAGGGCTCAAGATATCCAGAGTGTGGGGGTGGGGGATGGGGGGGTGATGGAGGCTACAACTCTGGGGAAGAAGCTGTTCCTCAGACAGTGACCTGGGTGTGTTATGTCTTTGCTGATGTTGCTGGCTTTCCTCTGAAGGCGGTCAGCGTACACAGCATCCAGAGGAGGCGCTAGTGCAGCGGCCGAGACTCATACCCACATCCGGCTTCCCACCCGCAGACACGGCCAATTGTGTCTGTAGGGGGCACCCGACCAAGCCCGAGGTAACACGAGGATTCGAACCGGCGATCCCCGTGTTGGTAGGCAATGGAGTAGAGCGCCACGCCACCTGGATGCCCTACTTTTGCCATCTTTGCAACACTTTCCATCAGCAACTCCTTGTATGTCCTCTCCCACATTTGGACATCGCTTTCCAACATCTATCTTGGCGCCAACTTGGAGGCCAATGCCAGCAGCCACAATAGCGACCTCTTCAATCACAGAAGGGGACTTGATGGTTAATCGCCTGATAGAAAAGCTGCTGGTGCATTTAAAACACTCTGGTCAAGTGCAGTGTGCAGACCAGCGCCCTTGGCCCTTCTTTATCTGTGCTGCTCCTTAGCTGGTTAACAGTAATGTAACTATCAAGCACTTACAGAGGGTTAGGGGCCCTGTGTTGGCAGATGGCCAGGTTTTTTTGGGGGGGGGGGGACTCAAGAGCGTATCCTTCCCATGCCCCTCTCTTCGGCCTGGTGTTTGGTGCCGCACAAACGTTCTGTCTCCAATTGGGAAACAAAAATAAGGCAGCATCCCTATGAGAGCCACCTCTGTGTTGGGTTCAGCAGAGCTCAGCCAAAATAAGAAAAAATCTTGTGTTGTGCAATGTGAAAAACACAACGAGACATCTTTGTGAAGTAGTTTCACAAATCAGCGACCCAGCAAATAAAAGTAGTCTGTGTGCTGATGGGACAGAAAGCCCAGTGTTGGCGACGGCACAGCGCGAGTCACTATAGCCTGTGCTTGTGCAGTCAAGTGCATGGAAGATAAACCTTTTTGTGCACGATTTACTGCAGTTCAACCACGGTAGTGATGTTTTCATCCCCTTCTGCCAACATTCGCCTCTCTTAACCTATGCATGTGATTCCCAGTAAGGCAGCGAGTAGCTATGTGCCCACGTGCTGGCAGTACAAATGGATATTTAAGTGCATACTGGCTTTTGAGGCAGTCAAATCTGGGGTAGCAGCCCCCCCCCCGATTCTTTTTTATATCATTCATTCAGTTTTCATTTATATAGACATTTTCTACTTGGTTAGCCCTGTCGCCTCACAACAAGAAGGTCCTGGGTTCGAACCCCGGGGTCATCTCAGGTCGTCCTCTGTGTGGAGTTTGCGTGTTCTCCCCGTGTCTGAGGTGGGTTTTCTCCAGGTGCACCGGTTTCCCCCCACCGTCAATAAGAAACATGCATGTTAGGGTTAATACTCCTGTCCGTGCCCCTGACCGAGGCAATGGGAAGAAAGACCTGGAGTTGGTCCCCGGGTGCTGCAGCTGCCCGCTACTCCTAGCTGCACAGCTAGGATGGGTTAAAAGCAGGGAGGAACTTCCCCACAGGGATTGATATATATATATATCAAAATCAGAAGAAAAAAAATCAGATTATAATGCAGTGTGCTTTACATGACAGCGGGGTAGAAATGAGCGAGTCTGTCAGTCGTATAGCTATACGTTAATGCTGGCCTGCTGAGTGATATGGAAAATAGTATTACTGAGAAAATCATAAGGAATTTTACACATCGATATATTTTACAATATCTGCTTTCAAAGAAAAGCATGTTTTTCTTTTTGTATGTCCAATGAGAGATCCATCACATCGAACCGTTGTGTAATGTAAAGCATAATGTCAAACCCAAACTAGTTTTCAAATCGCTCCCTCAAATATCTCAGACCTCGTTTTGTGCAAAATTTTATGCAATAGATTCTCCTCATCCTTGACTTAGACGAGATAAAAATGTGTCACGATCTGGCAATATCTGAGGTTGATCCCTGATACAGTACTGCTGAAAGATGATAAACAGTAATAAGAATTACTGCCCTGTTCTGTGGCTACATAGGAGGAGAGAGAGCGGGAGAAGGGAGAGAGAGAGAGAAAAGAGAGAGAGGGGGGAGAAAGAGAGAGGAGAGGACAGGGAGAGAGAGACGGGCGAGAAAGAGAGGACGGAGAGAGGGGGAGAAAGAGAGAGAGAGGACAGAGAGAGAGGAGAGAGAGAGGGGAGAGAAAGAGGAGCGAGAGAGGGAGAGAGCGAGAGACAGAGAGACATCTGCTATGGCTAGCTCTATCACATGGTTGAATGTTTTGGGAATGGGCTAATAGGAAGCCTCATGTAAAAAGACTGTCCTAGGGACACTAACGTGGGATGATTTTCTTTTTCTTTTTGCAGTTGCCAGTTTTTGTATCAAATCTTCTAACTGTCCGCCCTTTTAATACTCACGGGAATGGGAGTGCCAAATAGAATAGATCACCTTCAATTATTACTTTACTGAGCTCATTTCTGAGATCATCTTTGAATTTATCTACATTAAAATAAATATCAAATAATAACATGTATTCTTCTTGGGATTCCTGGGGGACTCCGAAACCGACTTGGACAACCACTGCTTTTATACATTAGGCCAGCTGCTACACGACCAATATCAGATATGATAAAACGGGGACATAACACATCCTTCATTCCTGCACCTGACACCTCAGGTCTCCACCACTTTTTTTTTTTTTTTTTTAGTGACCCCAAGGCATCACGGCAGTTAGTCAAGCCTGACACGACACATGTACATAATAACTGCTAATTCACTGCTATTGTTCGGAGGAGATAGGCGGCCGGGATGTGCAAGCCATAGCCAAAACACCTTTTCATTATCGGTGTCCTGCCAGTCACCACCTCAAAGCTACCAGCGTAGCCTGCAGCTGGGAAAACACCACATTCCCCACCATCAGAGAACGGTAGTCAATGGCCGGTGTCGATGGCAGAGCTGATATAGTGCCCAGAATAATGGAAAAATAGACCAAAACATCCTCTCACCTCTGAACATGAGATCATAGCTGCAACTCTTCATTTCCTGTGGCTGATTGCAGCCCTGTGAGTAATAGGCGGCAGTTACGGGGTTAAAGGATCATTCCATTCTTTACAACCTGGCTCTTGTTTTTGGAGTTTTTGCCATCCTGTGTTTTATGGGGCAACTGGACACAAGTGTCAGGCGTGTTTCAGAAAATCCAGTTTAACGCCGTTCTCTGAACCACATATTTAGAAGTGAAAATGAAAGTTATTACTGGAAATGACCAATATTATTAATGGTCAGTTGCATTGCTCAGCTAGTTCCTGGTTCAGCTTGCAGAAATGGCCAGCCTATAGTTACCATAGGTAGTGATTGACTACTTACCCAGCTAGTGCAATAAAAACTCATAATCTGAAATTATGTACAAAGTTTAACCGAGGCACTGAAGTATGTTTGTTTGTTGTTGTTGTTGAAATGACAGATTTAAGGCTGACATTCAGTTGCCGAGCAAGACACAGTTGTAAAGCTGAGTCCAGCGGTGGTCCCATGTCCAAAATCTCCTCAACCAATCTGCTGAGTAAAGTGATATCACAACTAATATGCATGATGGCAAAAATGACGAAAACAAGACTCGGGGTGAAAAAAAACATCCTTCAGGGTTTTCAACAACTGGATCGTTTTTTATGTTAAAAAGACCTGTATCAGTAAAAAATATAAAAAATAAAAATTCACATGTAATATTTTAGTTGTATCAAAGAACTGGGGCCATAGTTATGAATGAAACATCTACGTAGCGCCTAACTGGCCGATTTCGGAATAATTCCTAAAAATAATGGACACGTCGCCCTGAACTTCAAGACTCCGAAGTTGTTTTTTTTTTTAGCAAGGGAATGCTTAATGAAGCATTTTAGCTCTCAAAATAGCTCCTAAATCTGGTAAACCTGAGGATTAGTCAAGAGGACTCCCAAGTCACTAAAGCCAAATCATAACAGTTCTATAAGTGGCTAAGTCCCAAGTCCACATTTAATTATTCCTTTCCTTTCATGGACAAGCTATGCAAGAAGTAAAAGCTGGTCTTGCATCCAACTTGGTTTCTGTTTGTGTTTGCATGGCGATGTGTCCAGCTTGTTCCTGTTAGTTGTTCCAAATGAAACGTACACGGCCGATCTGATCATTTTAGGAGGTCACGTACATGTGAGAGCCTTTATCATCCATCCATTATCCAAACCGCTTATCCTGCTCTCAGGGTCGCGGGGATGCTGGAGCCTATCCCAGCAGTCATTGGCCGGCGGGTGGCGAGACACCCTGGACAGGCCGCCAGGCCATCACAGGGCCCACACACACACACACACACACACACACACACACACACACACACACACACACACACACACACACACACACACACACACACAGAGTTTAGTACGGCCGATTCACCTGACTTGCATGTCTTTGGACTGTGGGAGGAAACCCGCACAGACATGGGGAGAACATGCGAACTCCACACAGAGGACCACCCGGGACGACCCCCAAGGTTGAACTACTCCGGGGCTCAAACCTAGGACCTTCTTGTTGTGAGTCGACTGCGCTAACCACTGCGCCACCGTGTGCAGTGGTTGTTTTAACTTATCATTATGAAGTAAATGTTGATTAAACAGTGTAATGACAATAGAATAATGACACTGGAACCTGCAGGAAAGTAGAGACGGACAATTTCTCTCTTGACTGCACGAATGCGTGTAGGGGTTGCTGCCCCAACCCCTACTCCTCGCTCTGCCCTCTCAACCCAGAAACCCTTTCTTAAAGGGCCCGTGTCTACCAGTTATGGTGAATTGTGCCCATAGAGTCTGCTACAACACATATGCATTTAGATTGGTTCTCTATACTATAGCTTGAACACAATGCAAGATACCAGTAAGCCATTCGCTTCATCTGTAAAAATGAGCAAGCCACAAGGGCAGCTTCCATGGATAAGAAGCTGCTAGGAAATAACCCTGCTAATTTTTAGAAAGAAGTGAGAGCTCAACAACTATAAAACATCTCTACCGTGCACTGTTGATGGTATCTCCAGTACAGACAATATTGATGAGTTATGGCGACAGCATTATTGTCCCTTATTCAGCTGTGTCCACAGTGATCTGTATAAGGTGGGCAATACTGAGAGTGATGATTCAATGGTGATCATGTCACATGAGGTGTACCAAGCTATAAACAAGCTGTCTGTTAACGAGGCAAGTGGCTTAGATCATGTTACTGCTTAACACCTTAAATATGCCAGTCCGAGGATAGCTCCTCTCCTTGCTGTTTGTTTTACTGGCTTTATGGTCCATGGCTTGTTACCAGACTTAATGTTGTCTGTACTGTTAGTGCCAGTCATTAAGGACAAAGCGGGTAAAGTCTGCCGCCTAGACAACTACAGGCCTACAGCTCTAGCCAGCATACTGTCAGAAGTCCTAGAAAGAATCCTGCTGGATAGAGTGCATGAATTTATCAACTCCACGGATAACCAGTTTGGTTTTAAAGCTAAACATGGCACTGACTTATGTATATATGCCTTAAAGGAAATTATTAACAAATACAGAGGCCAAAACTCATCGGTTCTTGTTGTTTTATTGATGCTTCTAAAGCTTTTGATTGTGTTAATCATCGAAAGTTGTTTGTTAAATTGAGTCAAACAGGGTTGTCTAAATACATTGTGAGAATTCTGGCTTATTGGTATGCCCACCAGACTATGCAAGTGAAATGGGGTAATAGTGTTTCAGCCCCATTTGGGGTTAGCAATGGTGTCAGACAAGGGGGAATTCTGTCTCCGGTTCGCTACAATTTATATATTGATGTTTGTCCAAGCAGTTGAAAGCCTGTAACACCGGGTGCATGATGGGTAATACCTTGGTGAACCATATTATGTATGCAGATGACCTTGTCACGCTTAGTCCCTGTAGCGCTGGTCTCCAGCAGCTCCTTGATACATGTTCTGTGTATGGTGTGGAGCATGATATCAAATACAATGCTAGTAGAAGTGTCGTCATGATCTGCAGAACCAAAGAGGTCAATCATCTAAAATTTCCAGATTTTAAATTGTCTGATAATAATCTTGTGGTATGTCATAAGGTGAAATATCTTGGGCACTATATTACTGAACAAATGACAGACGGTGATGATATTTATAGGCAATACCGCATGGCGTATGCACAAGCAAACACTGTCACACAAGTTTGGTATGTGTTCAGTCAGTGTGAAGATGCCTCTGTTCAGAGCATATTGTGCTATTTGTGGCTGCAGGAAATCTCATGTATAAATGTATTTGCTGGCTCAATGACTCTGATAATGTAATCATCAACGGGTTAACTAATATACGATTCAGTGCCACACGCTACCAATCCCGGCAGCGGGACCACTGGTATAGCTGCCTTCTTATAAGACACTGATTTGTTCCCTGTATGTTATTTCATTGTGTTCACTCTTTGTATTGTCTGGGGTTTGTCTTTTACCTATTTGTCTTTGTCTGTTATGGACCCCGAGTCTGGTCTGCAATAAAGTTTTGAATTGAATTGAACTGAATCTCAACGCCTCACTTCCACGATGCAATTCTGCCTGTCACCTGGTGCGATCTCGCGGGGAAATGAAGGCTCGATTTACGCCACAGAGGAAGTAGCGATCCCCGGCAGCGGAAATGGCGGGCGGTGGAACAAACGAAGTGACGGTGGGTTAAGGTAAAGTTAATCAAGTGTCCTGTTGTGTCGAACTCTGGCTAGAGGGAAGCATTTCGACGAGGAAACCGTTCGATACAACACACCCGGGACTTGAGAGGGTTCCAAACCGACATTCAGTTGGCATTCTTTCAACCGGATCCGTAAGTAACACAATCTGCCTTCTTATTAATACTACCGGGTGTTTTACTCTGCCTTTATCATAACACTGACATCTAGTTCAAATCGGGATTCTTACAGTTGTTTCTTGCTTTGGACAGTAGCCAAGCTGCTAATAAACGGAAAGCGATCCGACTGTCTTTGCGACAGCGGCGCAAATAATAATGCCGCCGGAAAACACGGCCGGTAGCGGAAATGGCGGACAATGGAACAAACAAAGTGACAGTGGAAACTCTACCCGACAAGAGAAAAGGAAACCCCGTTGACGGAGGAGGCAAAGAAGGGGGAAGAGGGAGAGTGACCGAAACAAAGGTAAACGAGTGAACCTCGGACGGGCATATTCGCTCGATGGAGCGAGTTCCGGTGTTGTAGAGAACTGTTTCCCTATTGAGATCTCCCCCCCCCCCCCCAGCTAGACGAAATAGTTCGCATGGAAACAGGTTAGCTATCGGTTCCGATTAAGCTTGGGGTTAGGTTGAGGTTAGGTAAGGATAGCATTAGGTTGAGGTTAGGTTAAAGGTAGGCGTTAGGTTGAGGTTAGGTTAATCAAGCGTCCTGTTTTGTCGAACTCTGGCTAGATGGAAGCATCCCGACGAGTAAACGGTTCGATACAACACACCCGGGACTAAAGAGGGTTCCAAACCGACATTCAGTTGGCATTCTTTCAACCGGAACAGTAAGTAACACAACCTGCCTTCTTATTAATACTACCGGATGTTTTACTTTGCCTTTATCATAGCACTGAAATCTAGTTCAAATTGGGATTTTTACAGTTGTTCCTTGCCTTGGGCAGCAGCCAAGCTGCTAATAAACGGAAAGCGATCCGATTGTCTTTGCGACAGCGGCGCAAATAATAATGTCGCTTGAAAACACGGGGGGGGGGTGAAAGGTTTTCTACAGCCGCTTTAAACGTAATTTCTTTGACAATGGCGACTTGATTTGTACTTGCAGCCTTTGCATTGTTAACCTACTGACTTGACAAACGTGTGGTTGCAAAGTCGACAGAATATATTTAACCAGGAGCAATTAAGCAAGGGTGCAGACTCTAACTCATAATCTTAGGGACAATAAAATGTTAAGTGACAATGTGAAAATCATGACATGTTCGAGCGATGAGTACAAGTTAGAAAACACTCGACTCTAATTAATTGACAAATGTGAATCGTTTAAACTATGACAAGTACCATGCACTTCTAATTCTGTCTCTAGCTATTCGTGACAATGCCACATGTGGACCCAGGATCGGTCTCTCTATCTCTCTCTCTTTCTCTGTCTCTCTCTCTCAAAAAGACAAATCGACGGAAACCAGCGAACCCGCATCTCTGCATAGACCTAATACTGATGGATGGCGGCAGTAGTGGAGTTAAAAACAACAAAAGTCATCCGAGATCGCTAAATTAATGGTAGGGGAATTTCAGTAGTCCCTTCACATCCATAACCAAGTCCACACCTATTATCTACACGTTGCCAGAACTGGAGACAGGATCTGAGATGTTTTGAGTCTGTCAGTTATGATGAATATTGTGAAGTGTTGAAAATTCTAGGAACGAAGGATAAAATCAGTAACCACAGATTAAATACAGCCAAATACAGATTAGATAAAGCCAGCTGCAGCATTGTTTTAGGAAATCAGCTTGTTGGAGGGTAGACCCCACCTTATCATTTCTCTCTTGAGAAAAACAAGCTCCCCACTAAAAATCACAGATTGGTCTTTTTTTTGTGAAATGAGTAAACGCAAACTATTCTTTATTTCTAAAGAGTTAAGAGTCTGAACAACCATTGCATGGACACTAAAACATCCCGGTTGGTTTAAAAGTAAACCTGGGAAATAAAGACATGCCTTTTTGAAATGTCTTCATATTAGGGGTTCATCCTGAATATAATGAAGTGGTAAGCAGTAAACTGCACTAGATTAATCATATATTTGTTTCAGACCATTTTCAGTGATATTCATCACAGTCATTGTTATTAATTTTTTTGGTAAGGCACTGAGCCCTCACATACTCCAGGGGAAGCTGTTTGCTCCTGGCCCCGCCTTTTGAACCCTCTTTCCCTCCTGTGAAATTTGTATGTGGTCGTTATAAATAGCTAAGAAGCTATTTAGACAACATCTAATTGTAAGCTGTATTTAACCGCGTCTGCGGTTGTAATTGTGGTTAATTGCAGACAGGTACATTTTCCAAGCCAGCGTCTGTTTCCGCTAAACGGGTCCCCTACATCAACACTTGGAAACATCAATAAAATGCAATGCAGGCAACGCTGACAGCACAGGTTGAGACAGCTTTGTAGCCCAAAATTAAAAACGAAACTCCGTCACATATCCAGGTAGAAATAAATACACTCAAACCCCCCCCCCCCGGTGCAATTATTCCACGAGTCTGTGTCTTCCATTTCCTCTCTATTCTGCATATTCCCTCCCCATTCAGTATGTAAGGTCACTGATTGTTAGGTTGTGTATTGCTTCGTGAACAAGTTGTCCCCCCCCCCTTTTTTTTTCTCCCCAATTGTATCTGCCAATTACCTCACTCTTCTGAGCCGTCCTGTTCGCTGCTCCGCCCCCTCTGCTGATATGGGGAGGGCTGCAGACTACCACATGCCTCCTCCGATGCATGAGGACTTGCCAGCCGCTTCTTTTCACCTAACAGTGAGGAGTTTTGCCAGGGGGACGTATTGCATGGGAGGATCAGGCGCCCCGGCCGACCAGAGGAGGCGCTAGTGCAGCGACTAGGACACATACCCACAGCCGACTTCCCACCCGCACACACGGCCAATTGTGTCTGTAGGGACGCCTGACCAAGCCGGAGATAACACGGGGATTCGAACTGGGATCCCCGTGTTGGTAGGCAACGGAATAGACCACTACACTACCCGGACACCCCTTGTACACAAGTTTAATTAAGCCCTGATCTCCAAAAAGAAAGCATCATAGATGATGCAGAAAGTGCTGCAGGGGCCGCGGTTTTGGTTTCGGCCCCTGCAGCACTTTTTGCAAACTGAGCAAACTTTCCAAAAGTGTCTGTCCAGTGTAGAAGTAGAGCATTAACAGATCTGATAAGCAATGTGAAATTGATTAACTAACTGGGTGTTGTGTGTATCACAAAAGAAGTAATAGAGACAGAGGAAATAGAGTGAATTATTTGAAGTCAAGACTGAACAAGAGGCTCTTTCAGCCAGTCTTATATCAACATGTTTTTCCCCTGTCTTGTCACTACTAGCATATCAACAGTATCCCTGCAAAATGAAATCTGGCTATGATGAATCCTTTTAGATCAGGTCTGATAGAAGAGACATAATTTGGGTAATTATGTCTCATAGAACATGCTGTGTACATTTGTGTGATTCCTTGTGTGTGGTCACTGTCTGTGAGTTTCTGCAGGTTTATGTGTGTGAAAAGCATGTGTGCATGCATCTGTATATACAGGTGTGTGTCAGTGTGAATGTGTGCGTATCTGCATCTACATGTGTCTGCAGGAAGGTGCGTGGCTGTCAGTGTTAACACGTGTACACACCCATACATGTTTGGGTGTATAGGTGAGTGTTCACACATCTATGTTCATGTGTGTGTGTCTGTAAATCTTTGTGCATCAGCCTGTGCATTTTTGTCTCTGTGCGCACGTGTGTGTGTGTGTATGTGTACATGCACGTGTGTGCACGAGGGGGGCAGCCAGGCTAAAAGGGAGGAGACAATGGAGCCGGTGATGGGTGAGGCAATGGTCACCAGCAGATGAGAACAGGCGAGGAGTTGAAGTGTTGTCTGTTTCCCCGGGCCCCGGGAGGAGTTGAAAGGCCTGGCAGGAGGGAGAATCTGAGAAAACCACTAATCACTGGCCTGCAGGCTACAGCAAATGAACTCATACTCACCCACTCTCACACATACAGACAGACACCAACGCACACTCACCAGCACACAATTGTAGATATGCAGACATACACAGTCTTAGACACGCGCATAATCAAGGGCTAGCTTGCACATGTAGACGCAACACATGCATGCGCACACACAGACTCAGACACATATAATCAATGGCTAGCTTACACATGTAGACACGACATATTAGCTCGTGTACACACACACAGACACACAATCAATGGCTAGCTTACACATGTAGACAGGACATGTGCACACACACGCACAGTGGCTAGCTTACACGTAGATGCAACACGTGCACGTGTGCGCGCGCACACATAATCAATGGCTAGCCTACACATAGACACGACACGTGCATGTGCGCGCGCACACACAGTGGTGCTCGTGTCCGTGGCGGACTGCTTACATTGCAATGTTCTTTTTGTATTCTGTGAAAACCGATTAATCCCAATCAATGGATAGAAACCTCTTCCAAGATAGAAGAGACGTAAACTACCCGAGGCAGTGTACGGATACGAGGTCATTCGGGCCTCACAAAAGGTTCGATGACTTAATTTTGGGCCCTTTAAGTCCAACTGTGTGAACGGTGGTGGATGAATAGGTCACATTTAGTGTCTGGCTCAATAAGAAAAAAGAAATTCCACTTTTTTCGTACGTTCACCGCTGTGAACATGAACGGGCAAAACTTAAGTAAACCTTAAGCTGCTGGAGATGGTAGGGGTTCATGATTTCCAGAGAGACAAGTCCAGACATTCACAATAACCACAACCTCATTCCATGCACAGAAACGCAGCGCTGAGATCATCCGTCACCATAAAGCCGATTCATAATCCATCACCGTCCATATAAACAGATGTGACGGCCAAATGTACTGTCCCACTTTTAATCAACATTTCCAGATGTGTGTTTCTGCAGTTGCACTTAATTTATAAAAACAACGGTGACAAAACGGCTGACGGTGAAATAAATTTAATTCATTAAGAAATTCAATTGCCGTTTTTCTTCCAGTGACATGCACCTTCTTCTTCTTCTGCATGAATCCCGTCTATGAACAAAATAAAGAATTTATGGGAAGTGCCGGCGAGAAAATGACAAATAGACCCAATGCTTTTACCCGGTTGCTGTGATTCGACCCGTGCGACATCTGAGGAGATGACGAAGATGATGAAGATGATGCCGGTCGGCGATCCCGCTGCCGACCACCTGTCCCGTAGGCGCATCCTCGAAACGGCGTTAAAACCTGCAGCTATTGTCAAGAATCCTGTATGACCAGTGGAGCTCTGCACATCTCCGTCTCGGTTTTTGGTTGGTGTGTTAAACTTCAGGGAGTTCGGCTTCCTCCACCTGCCTCTGCTGCGCGCGGCTTTTCGTTTGCGCTCCTGGAATTTGGAAACGGAGCGCAGCGCAAAACCCCCCCCAACCCTCAGTTCCCTCTGACAGGCGGCTCCCCTGGGTCCCAAAGAGCTGCGCACAGTCGATTTACCGAAGCCAATTAACCAAACGATGGCGTGGCAGCTGCCAGAAATAATCATTACAGTGTCGGTTGTGCGGACTTTTTCAGACGTCACCTTTAACCAGTTACCAATTGTGCGGTTCGTGCGTCAAAGGGGATTGCGTCACGTGCCGTACATATGTAGGTCACAGCAAACCCGAAGCATTTTGTTTTACTTAAATTCAGAGTTAAAAAAAGAAAGAAAAGCTTGTAGTTCTTATAAATTTGATGCACAAAAAAAAAATCCAAAAAATAAGCAGAGGGGTAATATCCTACTGCATGAATTTGGCAATGCCCCTGTTCAGACTTGTTGGCTCTGGAGTGGAGCACCTGTCTATGGTCTGGCCTAAATCCTGCATTCCTTGAAGAGAAGAAATCCTCTAAGACTGACAGATCCCCCATCACACACACACACACACACACACACACACACACACACACAGACGACTCCAACTCCCAACAAAATCTGCTCCAATCCTTTGCTAAACACGATGTTGAGATCAACGTGACATGTCCATTCCCGTATAAAATATTTAATTAAAATAACGACTCTTTCTACCTGAGGTTTTCGCGGCCTCCTTGGTCAACTCACAAGTTCAACAAGTGAAAGTGGACTTTCGCCAGAAGGGGGCACTGCAGAGATGGACACGAAGTAGTATCAGGATAGAACAGAATGCAATAGAAGGATAGAATAGAACCCAAACTGTGATTTATTCACGGGATATGGAAATCAGGGTACTCTGAACACCCGCCTTGACTTTTACTCATGCAGATATCCAGTGAAAAACCTTTTATTGTTTTTTTTCTAATAGCAGAACAAGGGAAGCATATGTCAGTGCCGTTTGTCAGAACATGCCTTCTCTTAAAAGAAAAGATGAACCCTTCGACTGAATGGAAGAATCCCTTTGACACATTTCTCCCTTTGGTAGCTCAGCACTCACACAAGAATCTGTGCTGTCTGAATCACAGGTCCTCAATTTCCATGTCAGTCCTGCCCGCACATGCAAGATGAGTTCACTTCCCGCGGTGATTTCACCACGCTTCTCTGCAATTTGGCCATCGGCCGTCCTGCATCGAAATACTACCCATCCTTCTTTCTCACCACTCGCTGTCAAAGCTCAGGAAGAGCAATCTGGAAGGGTACCACTTATTTGTCAGCCTGACTATGATCTCAACACAGACACAAACAACTGTCAATAGTGCCACCAACTGGGTTTATCCTACACCGAAGATTACCTGTGTGTGGAAAACATTTTGATTGACACTTACCATGGTGAGCTGGCTGTACTTCAGAGGTTCAAGTCAAGTCAATTTTATTTGTATAGCCCCACAGATTTGCCTCAGGGGGCTCCACAGCAATACAACATCCTGTCCTTAGACCCTCGCATTGGATAAGGAACAACTCCCTAAAAAAAACTCCTTTAACAGGGAGAAGAACTAGGAAGAAACCTCACGAAGTGCAACAGAGAAGGGATCTCTCTCCCAAGATGGACAGACATGCAATGGATGTTGTGTTAACAGAATAAAACACAATTTACAGAATTCAACATTGAAAGAAGATAACAGAATTATAATGGAATTACAAGATAATGAAGAATATGATGAGGGGGGTGCCAAGCAGTGTCCAGATGCCACCGGAACAGCCCAGAACCTGAGCCATGTGACCTTCATCACCATGGAGACCTGACAGGAGGGCAGACAACACATGCACACAGGGGAGACTTGCATCATACCATTTGAATTCACGGGAGAAGAGACAAGAAAAGACGTTAGTCACACATCGGAGAGAGAAGGATATGACATTGAAACAAGAAACAAAATTATATGGATTTATAAGATATATAAAGAATGAGATGAGGAGGATGCCAAGCAGTGTCCAGGTGGTGACCACCATCACCGTGGAGACCTGGGACAAGGACAGACTACATGTTAACACAAGGGAGACTCACATCACATCCTTCATCCCTGTCATCATTTATTCATCCCTCGGGGCTGTATTTTTTATGTGTATTTCTGATTCTGATTCACATACACAGAAGAAGAGAGAGGAAAAGACAATCGGAGAGAGAGAGAGAGAGAGAGAAAAAACCTGTGAGAGAAAAGAGAACAGTTGCAATAGTCAATAATCTATACTCTATAATCTTGTTGGCAGAACAGTGCTTGTTAAATTCACTGAGACAGAAACCGACCCACCATGCAGTACAGGTTGTGAAGCACTCAACTTAAAGGCGGCTAGGTAGGTTAATGCAAAAAGATGAGTTTTAAGTTTAGATTTAAAGGACTCATCACACTCTGATTGTCTGATGGCAGTAGGCAGGTTATTCCACAAGAACGGGGACCGATAGGAAAAAGCCCTGCTGCCAACTGATTTCTTGTTAACTTTGGGTACACACAGGAGCCCTGTATTTTGAGAGTGAAGAGCTCGAGATTGGCCCTGTGATGGACTGGTGACCTGTCCAGGGTGTCTCCCCACCTGCCACCCAATGACTGCAGGGATCGTGTCCAGCATTCCCGCGACTCTGAGAGCAGGATAAGCAGCTTGGATAATGGATGAATGGATGGAGCTCGAGATGGACTGTACAGTTTAAGGCAACCAGACAGGTAAGATGGGGCAAGCCCATTTAGGATTTTATAAGTCAACAGAAGCACCTTGAAGTCTGATCTAACATGGATAGGAAGCTAATGAAGGGAGCCAAGAATTGATGTAATATGGTCATGTTTTCTAGTTTTAGTTAGGATTGTTCGGATAATTGATGGATGGATAGTTAGGATTCTAGCTGCAGCATTCTGAACCATCTGAAGACTTTTGGTACTAACGTGACAGACCTAAATACGGAACATTACAGTAATCAAGTCTGGATGAAACAAATGCATGTATGAGAGTCTCTGCGTCATCCATGGACAGAAAAGACCATGATTTCTTTGTGTTTATCAAAGGAAATGCTGGGATCAAATGCAACGCCAAGATTTTTGGCTGCCACACTTTTTGAAATCACAGAGTTGTTCAGCATTATTGTTATTTGATCAAATTGGTGTGTGTGTTTAGCAGGGCCAACGACTGGCATGTCAATTTTATCTGAATTTAAAAGCAGGAAATTTAGTGACATCCAGTTTATCACAGCAGCCAAGCAGGCCTCTAAATTAGTAATTTCAGTATGATCATCAGCCCTTTAGGCACATACAGCTGAGTATCCACTGCATAGCAATGGGAATTTACTCCATGACTGCATATAATTTGGCCAAGAGGTGAAATATAAAGGGAAAAAAGTAGAGGGTCAAGAACCGAGCCCTGAGATACGCCACATCAGAGAATTTCTTTTTCTTTTTTTTCTTTTTTTTTAATCCCCCCCCCTTTTATTCTCCCCAGTTGTATTGGCCAATTACCCCACTCTTCCGACCCATGCCAGTTGCTGCTCCACCACCTCTACTGATCTGAGGAGGGCTGCAGGCTACCACGTACCTCCTCAAATACATGTGGAATCGCCAGCTGCTTCTTTCACCCGATACTGAGGAGTTTTGCCAGGGGGACATAACGCATGGGAGGATCATGCTATTCCCCCCAGTTCCCCCTCCCCCCCAAACAAGCGCCCCGACCGACCAGAGGAGGCGCTACTTCAGCGACCAGGACGCATGCCCATACCTGGCTTCCCACCTGCAGACACAGCCAATTGTGTCTGTAGGGATGCCCGACCAAGCCGGAGGTAACACAGGGATTTGAACCAGTGATCCCTGTGTTGGTAGGCAATGGAATAGACTGCTACGCTACCCGGACGCCCAGGATTATGTTTATTAATATTGATTAAGCAAGGGAGATACGCTGCATTCGCAGCAGATAAACCGTGCTTGTATTTCATGCCAAGATTTGTAAAAAAAAAAACTTCTAATTTTGATTTTCACCATTTATGTTCCAGTTTCCTGCAAGCCCGCTTAAGAGCATGTGTCTCATTAAACCAGGGTGTAGGCCTCTTTAGTCACCTATCTCTGGCAGTGAGAGATGCAACTGAATCAAGGAGACTAGAGAGGGCCACATTTAAGTCAGAAGTGAGATTTTCTACAGTCAGTCACTACAGTGGAAGGAGCCAAGACCAATGAGGCGAGTGGCAATTACATATGTGCTGACATTAAAAGGACAGGCCAATAATGTTTCAAATTTGATAAGAAAATGATCTGAAACAGCAGATGTCGTTGGGGAGACATCAGAAACAGCTATCCTTTTAGCTAAAACCAAATCAAGGGTGTTACCACTGCAATGAGTCGACTCTTGAACAAACTGAGCGAATCCAAAAGTGTCAACTAGTGCTGAAATCTGCAAAAGCCCCATTTTCTTTCCTTTTGTGGCTTGTATCCCGCTCCCATCCTTTTTTCCTTTGACTTCCACATGCCAAGGTAGCAGCTCACCCGAGTTTAATAGGAGTAGTTACATCAATTATATGACATCCTGTTTCTGGGAACACACAGAGCTGAGGACCTACCTGTGAATATACCAAAGAGCCAAAGAATATGTGGGGGGAAAAATCAAGAGGAAGATGCCAGAGGGGAATATTTTGTTTTTTGGGGGGGGGGGGTTTGTGTTTTTTTGTGCTATATTTGTGGCCTCTAATTCAGATTGACAGGGCTGATTGACACAGAGCTGTTGCTGGTATTGACCCTTTGAACTTTTTGGTACCATCGCTAAGGCGCGACTTCACCTTTAGGATGGAGTCCCCTGTCGGTGCAATCTTCAACTGGGCAGAAGCAAATGATACTTATCAGAAAGAGACGCCGGACATGCCTGTGCCAAGAATGCGAGTGTTAATGCCCTCAATTCGATGTACGTGTGCATCTGCATGTTGGTTTGTGGGAATTTGTGTGAAGCTCCATAAGCAAGTCACTGGAATGTGTGTGTGTGTGTGTGTGTGTGTGTGTGTGTGTGTGTGTGTGTGTGTGTGTGTGTGTGTGTGTGTGTGTGTGTGTGTGTGTGTGAGAGATTCTTTTTTTTCCTCGTCCCAGGTTTGAGGCAGTGCAGAGACATTCACAGCTGATAACAAGTTAAGTCAAGTTTATTTGTATAGCCCAAAATCACAAGCTAGTCATACATCTCAAGTATGATATGTACATGACAATTTACTTGAATAAAGGACAAATTTTTCTCATAGTATCATAGGATTTGGCAGTATTAGGCAGATATGTGCCTTTTAAATGTCTTATTTTTACTGCATTACTGTGTCAATACTTTTCTTTGCTGTTGCAGTGACCTCAAAAGGTGATCGCTTGAGTTTCATCTCATCTCATCTGATGGACCACTTCGCTTCTTCCACAGGTTTTCCATGATGTGGCATGCCAGTCTTAGGGCAGGAAATACCTGGTGGCATGGTATTGATGAGTTTCTGGACTAGGCCACTGCTCTGCCCCCCTGGGGATCAGGACTCCCCCATCCGGATAGATCCGCCTGAAAATGTCCCTTCTCAGGTACCACCTCCCACTTCATACAAATAAAAAAGAGCAAAAAAAATCTTTTTTTTCTTCTTCCCCCTCCATGTCCCTTACTTCTTTTAGGAAGCCATTTCCAATGCAAAATATATTGCAAGCACAATGGACTATTTTCTGTATCTGTTATTTTGGTGACTGAAGTTTTACCCACAGCCCATGAATTTGGTTACTTAGAGTGGTGGTGGTCTACAACTGTACTGTTGCACTTATTGAAACTCATCGGGTCCTTCTTCCGCTTCCGGCGTGGGAAGATGGCAGCGCAAATTCATATTTGCAGCGGCCTCACCTAGTAGTACCGGTGTGGGAAGATGGCAATGCGAATTCACGTTTGCGGCGGCCTCACCCAGTGCCGTCCATGCAGTGTCTTTGTCCACATCTGCGTCTAAGTTTGTCTTCGTTTGATGGCTGGGAGAGCTTGGTCTGCTGCGTCCTGTGGGCCCAGGGACCACGGCCCTGCCTGGAGCTGTGCCCGAAGAGGAAACACCGCAGGTGGTCTGATGGGATGCAGAAGCGGGGCAGGCTACGCTAATTGCTAACCCATGCAGACCGGCAGTTCCGACAGTCATCCTGGCTGGCGTTCGTTTTCCTGGACAGGGATCTTCTTCTTTTATTTTTTTAGTTTAGATATGTTAGTTTGAATATGTGTATGTGTTCTTGTAGTTGTTGTAGTTTTTGGATGTGTGTTTTTATTTTTGTGTTGCACTGCTGTGGGCTGGGGGAAACCATGTTTGGTTTGATTTCATGTGCGCAAGTGCATGAAATGAAATGACAAGTGTTTCTGATTCTAAGCTGATAAAGAAACATCAGCCTATGCCCGTGAATGCACGCACACACACACACACACACTCCTGTACCTTCAGCCATCATTGAGTCATCAGCTAATATTATTAGTGTTGCATTATTATCAAGGGTTTCGCCACTTTTAATCAGAAGGCTCCACCACATACCTGACCTTTTTAAGAAATGGACTGTTTCCTTCTGTTGTTTTTATTTTTTCATAGTATGCATCTCAGTCCTTCCTACTGCAATACTTTTTCCTTGCTGAGTCATTTTCAAACATCTGCGTACCCCTCAAATCTAAACCTTTTTGTACTTTGGGCTTTGTCGGAGCCCCCCGGGGGTCTGTTCTCAGTCCTGTCCTAAACCATTTGTTGTTTTTTCATCAGGTATTCGGGGCTATGAGGAGTCTTCAGTGAAAGGACAGTCCCCCATCTGTTTGTTTGGAGAGACTAGTGCTGTTATCTGACACGGCTGACAAAACAGTCCTGATGATGTTTGAGACCAAATTACGTCCCCGTGGCTATATGAACGTAGAATCCTACTTGAGATGATTTTTATCTGTGATTTATTATACTGCTTTTTATAAATCGAATCAAATCAAATCAATTGTATTTGTATAGCCCAATATCACAAATTACAAATTTGCCTCAGTGGGCTAAACAGCAACACAACATCCTGTCTAAGGACAGGATGTTGTGTTGTGTTATACTGCTTGTTAGTTCTGTAGTGTAATATAGCCTGAAACAAAGGGACTTATGTTGTACTTACTGAGAAGGTCACACTAAAAAGCTTGTCAGTATTCTGCCATACAGTATTAAATGTGGGCCAGAATTTAGATGACATACTGGCAATAATTATTGAAATCAGTCGGACATTAGATGTAATGTAGAACAGCTATTGTCACTCAGATGACCAGCATGCGACAGGTGATTGATTGACAGTTGTCTGAACCATACAGGAAAGGTGGAAGGGGGATGCCTGTACCCAATGGCATGACAGAGCTTGGCGAGGACCCTGAGCTGCAGCACACTAGGAAGTAGGTCTGTGTGTGTGTGTGTGTGTGTGTGTGTGTGTGTGTGTGTGTGTGTGTGTGTGTGTGTGTGTGTGTGTGCAAGTCAACCTTGAATACCTGTGTGTCGCAGGTCAGCCTCGAATACTTGTGTGTGTGTGTGTGTGTGTGTGTGTGTGTGTGTGTGTGTGTGTGTGTGAAGGCAGCTTGTCTGTCATATGATCATTTATGATGTTTGCTTACTTTTAGTCTCTTACCATGTGTGAGCTACACCATGTTGTAACTTCAGTCTATATTGCTTAGATAGATGCTATAGGCCCACGAGTAACACAACAAAGTTAGTGTTAGAAAGTGTCTTCTCCATGTGGACAAATCAAGGCCTATCATTAACTGTTGGCTGATAGACGAATGTGTGAGAAACTCTCTGAGAGCAGCAAAGTCTGGATACACTAATTGGAGAAACGGCCTTGGTGGGATGTGAGCTGGAAGACGAGATAAGGAGGAGAAGAACAGACTACTGCCCTACAACAGAGACTGTGCTGTCCTGATCGGCTTGTACTCTGGTATCTACACTTTGCACACACAAATTGTGTAATATTGTGAAGAACTTTGTCTGTGAATCCTCTGTGTTTAGACAAATAGTCTGGTCTCTCGCTTCTATTGCAGCTCGTATATTAACCCTTTACGCTGTTCGGGAGGAGTGACTGTGTGAAAGCCGAGTCTGGATGAAGGAGAGGTCTGGGTGAGAGAAGGTATGAGTTAGCATTGTGTTGTTGGTGCGTACAACACTTCCAGCAGGCTTCGTAGTAAGTGTCTGTGAATGTTCTCATTCATCCAGGTCATGGTTATCCAAAGGAGTTGAATCAAGTGCAACTGGACTTGGTATATATCCGTGAAGACGTTTCGCCTCTCATACAAGAGGCTTCCTCAGTTCGTGCCTTTCTGACTAGACCAAGCTAGTCTGACTGGCTGGTGATGAGACTCAGAATTTATCCTCTTTGGAGTCGTCAGAGCTATAGATGTCCATGGCTCTTTGTGTTCCGATGTTTACTAACGCCCGTCGCTAACAGAGCCATAGATATGAGTGGCTCTTTTGTGTACCGATGTTTGGCCGCGCCCGTCGTTATCGCAGCTATTGATATGCGTGGCTCTCCTGTGCTCTGATGTCCAGCCGCGCCCGTCGCCATCGGAGCTATTGATTTGCATTTGTTTAGCAGCGACGGTCGTTGGGGGTGTTAGTTTCGACTTCATTATTCAGTGGTCATGAGAGTTGTTGGAGCCGTTAGTGACCGACTGTTGTTTTTGGAGGCTAGGCTTCTTGAGTCTCCTGTGTAGAGATGAAAGGACGGCATTGTAAGTGGGAGATAGGTGGTGTCACAGACCTTCTCCTCTGTTGAGGGATGGTTTTTCCAGTTTCACATAGATGGCTTCCTTCACCCCTCTTTCAAACCATCTATCTTCTCTGTCCAAAATGTGTACGTTGCTGTCCTCGAAGGAGTGTGTCTTCACCTTTAGGTGTAGATAGACTGCTGAGTCTTGTCCTGAGGAGTTTGGCCTTCTGTGTTGGGCCATCCGTTTGTGTAGTGGTTGTTTGGTTTCTCCTATGTATAGGTCAGTACAATCCTCATTGCATTGTACAGCATACACCAGATTGCTTTTCCGGGTGTGTGGTACACGGTCTTTGGGATGAACCAGTCTTTGTCGGAGTGTGTTGCTGGGTTTGAAGTATACTGGGATGCAGTGTTTGTTGAAGATTCTCCTGAGTTTCCCGGAGACCCCAGAAACATACGGGATGACTGTGCTATTCCTTCTGTTCCTTTTCTCCTCGTCGCTCACCTGGTTGGTCTTTCTGGAACGTGTTGCAGTTTTCACAAAGGTCCAACTGGGGTAGCCGCAGATTTTTAAAGCTCCCCTCAGGTGTTGGTGTTTTTCTCGTTGCGCCTGAGTGCTGCTGGGCACATTGTTAGCTCTGTGTTGCAGAGTTCTGATGACGCTCAGTTTGTGTTCCAGAGGGTGGTGTGAGTCGAAAAGTAAATATTGGTCTGTTTGTGTAGGTTTCCTGTAAACCCCAATGTGGAGGCTCCTGTCTTCCCCAATGTGGACGTCACAGTCTAAGAAGGGCAAACTGTTGTTCTTTACATCTTCCCTTGTTAACTTAATGTTCTTGTCCACGGAGTTGATGTGTTTGGTAAACGCTTGCACCTCTTGTGTTTGGATTTTGACCCATGTGTCGTCCACATACCTGAACCAGTGGCTCGGAGGTGTTCCTCTGAAGGAGTTCAGGGCCCTGTGTACTACCTCTTCCATATATATAAGTTGGCCACAATGGGCGATACTGGTGAGCCCATTGCAGAGCCGTGTTTCCGTCTGTAAAACTGGCCCCTGAATTGGAAATATGTAGTGTTCAGGCGACGGGCCAGTAGTTGGCAAATCTGGTCTGGGCTGAGGTTGGTCCTATTGTGGAGGGTGTCGTCCCATAGCAAACGTTGCCTCACAGTTTCCAAAGCCTCCATGGTTGGAATGCAGGTGAATAACGACATCACGTCGTAGGATACCATGGTTTCCTCCGGTTCCAGTTTTACGCCTTGGACCTTGTCCACGAAGTCAATGGAGTTTTGGATATGGTGAGGTGTTTCACCCACTAAAGGGGTCAAGATGTTGGCTATATGTTTGGCAATGTTGTACGTGACCGACCGATATACAATACCACCGTCTTTATCCACAAGATAAAATTCCATGCATATATGGACTCCCTAAGATCCATAAAGATGGAACCCTCATCAGGCCCATCGTCAGCAGCATAAACTCGGTCACGTACAACATTGCCAAACATATAGCCAACATCTTGACCCCTTTAGTGGGCGAAACACTTCACCATATCCAAAACTCCATTGACTTCGTGGACAAGGTCCAAGGCGTAAAACTGGAACCGGATGAAACCATGGTATCCTACGACGTGACGTCGTTATTCACCTGCATCCCAACTATGGAGTCTTTGGAAACTGTGAGGCAATGTTTGCTATGGGACGACACCCTCCACAATAGGACCAACTTCAGGCCAGACCAGATTTGCCAACTACTGGCCCGTTGCCTGAACAGTACATATTTCCAATTCAGGGGCCAGTTTTACAGACTTAAACACGGCTGTGCAATGGGCTCACCAGTATCGCCCATTGTGGCCAACTTATATATATGGAAGAGGTAGTACACAGGGCCCTGAACTCCTTCAGAGGAACACCTCCGAGCCACTGGTTCAGGTATGTGGACGACACATGGGTCAAAATCCAAACACAAGAGGTGCAAGCGTTTACCAAACACATCAACTCCGTGGACAAGAACATTAAGTTCACAAGGGAAGACGTAAAGAACAACAGTTTGCCCTTCTTAGACTGTGACGTCCACATTGGGGAAGACAGGAGCCTCCACATTGGAGTTTACAGGAAGCCTACACACACAGACCAATATCTACTTTTCGACTCACACCACCCTCTGGAACACAAACTGAGTGTCATCAGAACTCTACAACACAGAGCTGACAATGTGCCCAGCAGCACTCAGGCACAACGAGAAAAACACCAACACCTGAGGGGAGCTTTAAAAACCTGCGGCTACCCCAGTTGGACCTTTGTGAAAACTGCAACACGTTCCAGAAAGACCAACCAGGTGAGCGACGAGGAGAAAAGGAACAGTAGGAATAACACAGTCATCCTGTATGTTTCTGGGGTCTCCGGGAAACTCAGGAGAATTTTCAACAAACACCGCATCCCAGTATACTTCAAACCCAGCAACACACTCCGACAAAGACTGGTTCATCCCAAAGACCATGTTCCACACACCCAAAAAAGCAATCTGGTGTATGCTGTACAATGCAATGAGGATTGCACTGACCTATACATAGGAGAAACCAAACAACCACTACACAAACGGATGGCCCAACACAGAAGGCCAAACTCCTCAGGACAAGACTCAGCAGTCTAACTACACCTAAAGGAGAAGACGCACTCCTTCGAGGACAGCAACGTACACATTTTGGACAGAGAAGATAGAGGGTTTGAAAGAGGGGTGAAGGAAGCCATCTATGTGAAACTGGAAAAACCATCCCTCAACAGAGGAGAAGGTCTGTGACACCACCTATCTCCCACTTACAATGCCGTCCTTTCATCTCTACACAGGAGACTCAAGAAGCCTAGCCTCCAAAAACAACAGTCGGTCACTAACGGCTCCAACAACTCTCATGACCACTGAATAATGAAGTCGAAACTAACACCCCCAACGACCGTCGCTGCTAAACAAATGCAAATCAATAGCTCCGATGGCGACGGGCGTGGCTGGACATCAGAGCACAGGAGAGCAAAGCATATCAATAGTTCCGATAACGACGGGCGCGGCCAAACATCGGTACACAAAAGAGCCACTCATATCTATGGCTCTGTTGCGATGGGCATTGGTAAACATCGGAACACAAAGAGCCATGGACATCTATAGCTCTGACAACGACTCCAAAGAGGATAAATTCTGAGTCTCATCACCAGCCAGTCAGACTAGCTTGGTCTAGTCAGAAAGGCACGAACTGAGGAAGCCTCTTGGATGAGAGGCGAAACGTCTTCACGGATATATACCAAGTCAAGTTGCACGGGCTTCGTAGTAAGCTTTGGCACCTCATGACGGCACCCCAACACCACCCTTACATTACATCCACCACCTTCTCCCTCAGCACTGGTCACACTGCATGATCTACCTGGACTACAGCAACACAATCACTTATTCTAAACTTCACTATTCGTTGCATCAATGGCTAGTGAGATTAACGGCTAGTGAGATTATTGACTGGTGATATTAACAGCTAGTGAGATTATTGGCTAGTGAAATTAACGGCTAGTGAGATTAATGACTAGTGAGATGCACGTTTAGCTTGATGTAATAAAGCTGATTTGAAGCTATTTTATTACATGTCTCTGCAGGTTCTTTGGTGGGTTTGTCATACGTAAAGCACAAGGCATCCCATCACTTTCCAACGACACGGATGCCATCATGATGCAGCCTGCAGCGTCTGGCCTCCTTCCTCTTCCTCTACTGCACCTGCACGCTGCCTGTCATCACCTTTGGAGGACTGCTGGAGGCCACGAAGGGACGCCGGGTAAGAGACCAAATTAAAAATGTACCTTGACTTTATGTCTCTTGAGAGTCCATGACCCCGAATTTTTTTTATCCCCCATTGTACTTGGCCAATTACCCTACTCTTCCTAGCCATCCTGGTCGCTGCTCCACCTCCTCTGCCGATCCGGGGGAGGGCTGCAGACTACCACATGCCTCCTCCGATACATGTGGAGTCGCCAGCCACTTCTTTTCACCTGACAGTGAGAAGTTTCACCAGGGGGACGTAGCGCATGGGAGGATCACGTTATTCCCCCCAGTTCCCCTTCCCCCCCTGAACAGGTGCCTCGACCAACCAGAGGAGGTGCTAGTGCAACAACCAGGACACATACCCACAACCAGTTTCCCACCCGCAGACACGGCCAATTATATCTGTAGGGATGCCCAACCAAGCTGGAGGTAACATGGGGATTCGATCCAGCGATCCCCGTGTTTGTAGGCAACGGAATAGACCGCCACGCCACCCGGACGCCCCCCATGACCCCGAATTTGAGGTGTACTGCGTGTTGCTGTGTAGCTGTTTGTTCCATGGGAATATGAATGCATGTGTTATTTTTTCACAGCACCATGCTTTACACTAACGTTTGCATGTAATCGCACTCTGGAACCATTGGGAGTGAAATGCTTTGCTCGGGGGCAGCTTGATAGTAGCTGCTGAGGAAAAAGCAAAAAAAAAAATCCACATTTTTCTTTCCAATATTTGCATAGCTAGTCTGAAACACTCCTCTCCAGTCAGCCACCACTGTTTTGCACCAATGCATTTCTAGAACAAGTGCAAAAACTGCACATTTATTCTGATGTTATCTAAAGAAAAATGAAATTATCAGAGTAATGATGAGCAGTGTTCGCCAGGAGAGGACACATAACGCTGAAATATTGCGTAGAATTTCAAATAAGGGTAACCTAAACAATGTGCAGCAAAGGCTGTAAAGATAATTGAATATAAAATAAGGGTGCTGAGCAGTTTTGGGCCTCCATGACTGTTATGGCTGAACTCTCCTCTCTGCAGAAAGTTCTGCAAGTACGCGTCTTTTTCCTAAATGTAGCATGACCTTCTTTAGTGAGTAGCGCATTTGTTTGTGTAATCTTTACAAAAGTGGGGTTGTTTAAATGCATGAGACACAGATGTTCGTTCACAAGTCTTCAAATACAAGTCCGAGTCTAGTCTCACGGTTTTTATTCCCATTTAATGTCGGCGTGTCTACTGCTGTGTTGACAGGACTCGTTATGGTAACTCGACGCTGAATGCCGTCCCTCACATGCACTGAAGTCGTGTTTGGACTACACATATGGCACGTATAAACGAATACTTTGATCGTCACATGCAAACAGTTCATCTGCAATCTTCAGCCGGGTAGAGTTCATTCATATAGTTGAAAATCTCTGCATGTAAATGTTATGCAAGATGACGTGAGGGACTGATGGTATACATGCAGCAGCGCGTCACAGTCAGATATTTCTAAGCTGTTGTGTTTACACGTTCATCTTTTTGATACAAGCGGCTGAGATTTAACAAAGAAGGCACGGGTTTCCCGAGGGTGTCTGGGTAGTGTAGTGGTCTATTCCGTTGCCTACAAACACGGGGCTCGCCGGTTCAAATCCCCGTGTTACCTCCGGCTTGGTCGGGCGTCCCTACAGATACAGTTGGCTGGGTCTGCGGGTGGGAAGCTGGATGTGGGTATGTGTCCTAGTTGCTGCACTAGCGCCTCCTCTGATCGGTCGGGGCACCTGTTTCAGGGAGGGGGAACTGGGGGGAATAGCGTGATTGTCCCACGTCCCAGACAGCATCCGGCTGTGGGCCACTTCAGGCAATGATGCGGCGCTGATGGCCTTCTTCTGGCCCTGACAAAATGGATGTGAGCCTGAAGTGGCCCACATATGGCTCAAATATGCCAAATCAAATGTGGACCTTTTTTGGCAAAGATGCGGCGCTCTCGGCAACATGTAATCTGGATGTGACCCTGAAGTGGCCCGTGTGGTAAATGGTGGATATGGCCCAAATATTACAAAACAAATATGGGCCACCTTTGGTAAATATATGGCATATGCGGCATTGCTCTGGATTGGTTCTGGCCCAGATCTGGCAAACAGGAGCGGACCGCCCAAGTGCCATCATTCCACACAGTATGTGGGCCGGATGAAGTGTCAGGTGTGGGACGGGTCCAGGCCACAGCACTTTTGCTATTTGGGGTGCTATGTACCCCTGGCGAAACTCCTCACTGTCAGGTGAAAAGAAGCAGCTGGTGACTCCACATGTATCAGAGGAGACGTGGTAGTCTACAGCCCTCTCCGGATCAGCAGAGGGGGTGGAGAAGCGACTGGGACAGCTCGGAAGAGTCGCATAATTAGAGTGGTACAATTGGGTGGAAAAGGCGGGTGGGGGAGAAGGAGGAATGGGTTTCTCATGATATGAAAGGTTTAGACTGGACTATATTGAAAGAAAAATGCATTTTCATTTTCAACTTAAACATGCATTATTTGAAACAAAATGTTAATTCAATTGAAGTAAACCAAATTGCATTTGAATTTTCTTCTCTATAATGCACATTTGCTGAGGTTGACGGTATTTAAAAGTTCCTTTCAAATTTGAAAAATCAGATGCAAAGAAAGAGTTGCAATGCTTTCTTGCTTGACGATGCAAAATTAAGGTCATGAATGAAATTCAAAATCAGTAGTACAATTGCAATTTGAATTATTGCAATCAACTGAATAAGCATTTTGTAAAAATGCATGTGTGAGTTGCAGATGGAATAAATGGCACCAAATCTGCAGCATTTTTGTTGTCAGAGGTGAGAAGACTTGTATGGGAAAGATGGACGCTTGGACATAGCTGACTGTGATGGGCTGCTGATTAGTCCCTGGATTCACCAGTGAAGCTTTTATCCTCAATAGAAGACAGCTGTTACGGCTCTGTGTCGATGCAGTTGCCCACTGGGGACTGGGATTCGCGCCCCGGTCTCGTCAGATCCGACTATGGCCGGACTCGACGAAGCAGCGATCATTGGCAACGCTGTCTTCGGGAGGGGGGCGGAGTCGGCTTGTGTTCGTCATGTGAATGCGTCTCTGTGTGTGTCGGAAAAACAGTGGTTCGGCCTGGAGTCGCCTTGTCACGAAAGTGGCGAGGCGGTCTCCTTCGAGACTGCCGGCCGGAGAGATGCAGTTGGCGAACGCATACAGTGCGAGGGTGGGTGTTTGAATTAAAATAGGGATCGATTGGCCACTAAATTGGGAGAAAAAAGGGAAAAATCAGAAATAAATTTATAAAAAAAAAAAAAAGAAGACAGCTGTTACTGTGGAGTCCATTTCCTGGTGAAATTTAAAAGCACAATAACAGTTTTTTCTGGCTCTAATTTTCCTCGTCATTCCTATGGATTGTTGTAGTATTTCCCATACCTGCCTAATTGTACAGGTTTTTGGAGACCAGCCCAGAGGTTGAACTGACCTCACACAAGTCCAGTTTACCTAAACCTCTTCACAAAGTTGAAATTTCAAGTTTAGTAGTCAAAATGAAACGTGAAATTATTTACTGGATCTTCAATGTACAGAAACGAGCAACCGTACATAACCTATGATAGATCTGTGATAAGATTTGTTGACTGGGACATCCAGTATTCCCAATGAGAGGATTGCATCACGCAGTGGAGGCGTCAGGCCCTGCAGATTGTGTGTGGAGGAGTTGGGGCAGAGTCACCTCCCTGCCGAGGTTCCTGCTCCACCCGGCTGGATCTGCACCCATACCCGTCGTTCTCTATGCTGTATGAGAAGAAACTGACTGCTGTGGAGGAGACCAGTACATTTGGGCTGGAATGAGACTTTCCAGCAGAGGACAGCTAATGTTGATGGGGGAAAGCAGCAGTGAGTCAACTGGAACGGGATCATATGGAAAATAACCAAACTTTGTAACTTTTTTTTCCATTAAAACGGAACTTTGATCCTTTTCTAAGGGTTGCAGGTTTACATTCTGGATACTTTACAGTGACAAGCATATTTGTCACGGAGACCCAAAATTCAGGGACCCCTGGTCCCAATAGTGACCTTCTGACCTTTGAAGGAAGCATAACCTCGCTGGGTTGTGATGTGATTGCGACTGACCAGTCTACATATCATATAGATGGATGAAAAACAGTGTTGGAAATGTTTGTCACATGCACAATCACATACACACAATTATGCCAATACAGCATGAAGAAAGTCTCACAGCAAAAAGGTCCTGGGTTTGAACCCCGGGGTTGTCCAACCTTGGGGGTCAACCCAGGTCGTCCTCTGTGTGGAGTTTCTCCCCATGTCTGCGGTGGGTTTTCTCCGGGTGCTCCAGTTTCCCCCACCATCAAAAAGACATGCATGTTAGGGTTAACACTCCTGCCAGTGCTCCTGACCCAGGCATGGCAAGAAGAGCTGGAGTTGGTCCCCGGGTGCTGCACAGCGGCTTCCCACTGCTCCTAGCTACACAGCTAGGATGGGTTAAATGCAGAGAGGAATTTCCCCACGGGGATCAATAATTTATCTCAAAATAAAAAACCGTCACCTGGCTGGCTAGTGAGCGCAGCCACCTGCTTTATGGACTCAGCCGGGCCCAAAATCGTAATCACCGAGGTTTACCCAATGGGAGAGCAGAAAGGTGATGAAGTTACAGATCCGCTTTATCCATGGATACCGGTGAAGATGAAGATCTTGTGGGGATTACGACAGTCGAGATTTCAGTCACAGCAAAGAACAAGCAGCCTCTGCCTTCATGGCCTGTCTTCCACATGGAGCATGTGTCTCACACGTTTTATAACAGTGATCACTGAAATAAGTTGAATGAATTGTTTTCTTCGATTGCCAATACAAAATTATTTTAAATGCTGGTATTTCACTTTAATAGCTGCAGACCGTTGCTCTGTTTAACACGGCTTCGTCATACAACACCGCAACGCCTCATTCCTGGCCATTTTTTGTTATCGTTATTTTATTTGTTAGGATGACATTTGTTAGATCTCAACGCTAACATGCAGGGAAAACTTGCCCTGCATTTTACCTCTTTGGTTCAATAATGCCTGTGCATTAAAGCATGGCTTCCCCCTGTGGCACGTTAAGGTAACTGCATTCTTGTTAACTGGATTTCTATGTTAAAGCCTTCTGACGGCCACCGTTTTTAGTACGTGGGGCATTATGCCTTGCCTCGATGTGGTTTTGGAGTGCAGATGAAAGTTAGTGTATCCATATACCAAAAGAAAAGAATTTTCTGATAACTCGGATGAAATGCGGAGCTACGAATGTCTTGATGCATGTGTAGCTGAGTCAATATGTTGTTCATGTTCTCTTTATTTTGTATCTTTTTCTTCTTGGTGAACATTCACAAAACCCATGTGTAATATTTTCTGTTATAGTCTGTACGTCACCAGCCTTACGTTTAATGAATGAATATACAGTTCCGGTTTACCTGTTGCAGCAAGGGGGACTTCATTCAGGGACACACAAGAGAGGCAGGTGGCAAAAGTTGAGCAGCTCTTGTAATGGGGAACGAGAGACAGCCTGCCACTGTGTCCCACGCTTTTTTAAATTTTGTATTTATTTTGTAGAACTAATGTGCAGATCCTGATTTGTGGTGTGACTGGTGTTCTTCAGTCTGCGAGCGACCATCTTTCAGCTGCTACACATGCTCAATAATCCAGGTGAGGAAAATACAGAAAGCTGAATCCGTTCATCTGGACACGACCTTTACTGAGAAACGTTTCATCACTCATCTGAGTGATGTCTTCAGTCTCAGCTGACTGCAGATACCCCCACCCTTATAAACAATACAGCGGCATAACCACCGAAACCAACAATGGGTTTCATATGCAAATTACCGTGAGTTTCGATGGCCATGTGTACTATTCACAGCGGACTGGGGGATAGTTGTAAGATGCCGACAGATGTACTCTTAGGCCCCGCTCCCTCGGTTCAGGCGTAGTCGTTCCCTTGACATACAAATGAAACTGAATTTTTGGTGTGGACTGTGGCTGAGTGATTATTATTTTTTTCAGCCGGATCTGTCTCAGTTTTAGAAACCTCGGTGTTATGTTTGATCATAACTTTAATTCCCATGTCAAGATGCCGACCCATTCCTGCTGTCATCATTTGGGCAACACTGCTACGCCTGTTGTATCTCATTATTATACACCACTGTCTCTACCTTGAACCTGTACAAGGCGTCTGCTTGCTTTGCAGGTCTGTGGACAGCTTTGAAAAGCAGCTTAAAACTCACCTGTTTAGTCCGGCTTCGGTTTAGCCTTTGTTCAATTTGTGCATTGACTGTTATTGTTTGACTTATGCATTTTCTCTTTATCTTTATATCTTTTATTTATTGATATTATTATTTTTTTCCCTTTTCTTTCATTGTGAAGCACTTTGTGACTGTCTGTGAAAAGTGCTGTGTGGATAAACTTTACTTGCTTGCTTGCTTACTTACATTATCTAAATCAATTTGTGCGAAAGCACAGCATCCATTTTATCAAATGTGTTTTTTATTTTGTTTTTTGTTTTTTTGCTATAATGCAGCTAAATAATCCACTTTAAATACACATCAATTTCGCTGTTTCATCTCCACTTGAAGGAACCACACAAGATGTGTGTGTGTGTGTGTGTGCGTGTGTGCGTGCGTGCGTGCGTGCGTGCGTGCGTGCGTGCGTGCGTGCGCGCCTCAAACAAGCTTCAACATCTTTTGGTTGTCTAAGGAGAAAGATTTTCCAGAACAGGAACCTCAGTCTCCACACCAGAGTGCTTGTTTACAGAGCAGTGTGCATCTCCACACTACTGTATGGATGTGAGGCATGGACCATCTACAGCCACCATCTCGGAAGCCTGGAGGCCTTCCATGTGAAATGTCTCCAGAGGATCCTCGGCATTACTTGGGAGGACAGAGTGCCACACACAGAGATGTTGGAGCGGGCAGGCAGCTGCAGCGTGGAGTCTACTCTAAACCACCATCAACTCAGGTGGCTTGGCCATGTCACTCACACACCCAGCCAGCGACTCCCGCGTAAAGTCCTCCGCAGCCAGCTACACCTTGGTCAACATACTGCTGGTTGGCAGAAGAAGTGGTTCAAAGACCAAATGAAGACCACACTGAAAAGATGCCAGGTCAACCCCTCTTCTTTGGAGGAACTTGCTTTCTGCCGCGCCATCTGGCACTCTCACATCTCACAGGGAGTGAAGTATATGGAAAACAAGCACAAACAACGCTGTGTAGCAAAGCGTGCGAAGAGGCATGCTCGCAGAGCTCCCCCCCAGCACCACTTTAACATGACCGGTCTGCAACCACAACTGTGCATCCAGGATCGGACTATTCAGTTCAGCCACCAAAGGACTCACAAATAGGAGAAGATGGTCATCATTGGATACGATGGACAACCAGCAAGCGTGTGTGTGTGTGTGTGTGTGTGTGTGTGTGTGTGTGTGTGTGTGTGTGTGTGTGTGTATGTATGCTGAATTGTATGAAGAAATTGTGGTTTGCAATGATTTAATCATCACCAGTGGATAAACGAGAATGTGCGACTGTCTCAACTCGGATATTTTGGATACAGCTGAGTGTGCAGTTCTCTAAAGTCTCGAGTGTGCAGTTATTTATGCAACACAACAGTACCGTGCTGTCATAACAGTGCTCATAACTTTTTATTTTTGTTGTTTTTAAAAAAATTTAATTTCTATTTAGACAGGAGGAAAGCTGAGAAGGAGCCAGTGTTGGGGCGACACCCATCCTGATGGGATTCAGCTTTGGTCACGTGACCCCAGAACTGCTCATCCATCGCTGAACAAACTGCAGTTTGTTTACGGAGTTTAAATTGATAGTAATTAATTTAAACAGACCAACTGGACCATGGCACCCTTCCAGGCATGATGCAGTACGACCCCTGTCATCCGACCCAGGCATGTGGTTGCAAACCACTCCAGCAGATTAGCGGTGGAGCGTAGATGTAACGGATTAAAAAGAAACCACGTGCACCACGTAAGCATGAAAGACTCTTAAAACATGATAGTAACACATTGGATTACTTTTCGATTACTTTTTTTTTTTATTTGGCAGTTCTTTTTTCGAAAAACTTTTTACATTATTTTTCAACAGATACCTGAACTTGAACTCCTCAACTAACATTGTTAAAGGTATTATTTTTTTGCCCAAACTGAATAGTGCAAAGTATTTTGCAACAGACACTCTACAACAGGGTGGCTAACCATGTGCCACGGAGACTTGGGGAGCCATGTGTATGCAGGTTTTCATGCCAGCCTGACTCCACAACAGGTGATTTCACTAGCTAGCAACCCTTCAACCAAAGAGGAAGCATGTGATTTCCTTGATACATTCTTCCTCTTTGGTTGGAGTGTTGCTAGTCAGTGAAATCACCTGTTGTGGAGTCCGGCTGGAATGAAAACCTGCATGCACATGGCTCTCCACGGCTTATGGTTTGCCACCCCTGCTCCAGGGTTGTAGTCGAGTCACTAAACCCCGAGGTCGAGTCTCAAGTCCCCAGTGTTCGAGTCCGATTCCCCAAAGAAGAGTCCGTGTCCCCATTCCCCAAGTCCAAGTCCGAGTCATCAATAGCTATCAATATCTTATGCCAAATTATTACGGCCTATTACAAAAAAACTAACGGAAACAAAAAAAAACCCAGTCATTATCAATTAACAAGTCCGAGTCCTCACCTCCAACGTCTGAGTCCGAATGCAGTCGATGCTTGAGTCCAAGTCTGAGTTATCAGTGCTCAAGTCCAAGTTGAATCACAAGTCCTGAAAATCAGGGCTCGAGTCGGACTCGAGTCCGAGTCCTGGACTCAAGTACTACTGCACTGCTCTACAAGCTTCGTTTGATATCGTTTATTTTGACCTTGAAAACTTATTTCCCAAATTGCTACGGGGCCGACACTGTACCAGATTTAGAGTCACAGGTTTGCAGGATTTCACATGATTACGGCTTAATGTGGAAAAATGTGACAATCATGTAAATTGAAATCAAGAGCCGGCATGCACGGTCCACCTGACGCTTATCAGTTCAGTATTCAAATCAATAACAGGAAATGACAATGTTGGATTCAGTACTTCAAAATTTCAGTCATGTGTTTAGCAACATTTTGTGGCAGATTGTGTTGGGAGTCAGAGTCGTGTGTGTGTGTGTGTGTGTGTGTGTGTGTGTGTGTGTGTGTGTGTGTGTGTGTGTGTTTGTGTGTTTGATGGGGGATCTGTCAGTCTTAGATGATTTCTTCTCTGCTTCTCTTCTCTTCTTCTCCCATGGAATGCAGGATTTAGGCCAGACCATAGACAGGTGCTCCGCTCCAGAGCCAACAAGTCTGAACAGGGGCTTTGCCAAATTCATGCAGAAGGATATTACCCCTGTGCTTATTTTTTGTGCATCAAAATGATAAGAACTACAAGTAAATCCTTTTTTACTCTGAAAGTGAGTCAAACAAATACTTTGGGTTTGCTGTGACCTGATTCAATCCCGTTTGAGTCACAAAACGCAGAATTGGTCATTGGCGTCATAATGAAAAGCCACCCAGCATCACTGCACCTGGAACGTGTTTCCATCACAGACAAGTTGGTTTTGTTTTGGGTTTTTTTCAGTCTCCATTTCCAAACAGGCTGAAGCAAAATCTATTCGTACGTATTTTATCATAATTCTCCGACTTGTCTTTTCTGCATCTCGTTACGCTGTTTTCCTCCATATTTAGTTTTACTGTTGTTCAGCTTCTTTTATCCAAATCTGCAAGTGAAGTGTCTTGACTTTTCATCCTGTGTTAGTTTCTGTGTTTAGTGTTGATTATGAGCAATACACGACAACATTAAGTTTACATGACCAAGGCCAGGTCTCATAGTCTGTGTCCCGTTTCATATTGAGTGATATTTGCTCTAAAATGTGTAATTTTTTGTGAATTATTTTACTAGAAAATAGACGAGCTTAACTCTGTGGTAACGTTTTTCAGGTCAGTTTATTAACTTTATAACAGAAGTAAAAAAGGTCACATCTTCTGGAGAAAATGCTTGCTGAAAAATAATAAGCAGGAGAGTAACAATAGTGTGCTTTGCTTGACAGCAAACGAATTAGTGGAGGAATTCCGTGGCCTACCAACACGGGGATCACTGGTTTGAATCTCCCGTGTTACCTCCGGCTTGGTCAGGCGTCCCTAGAGACACAATTGGCCGTGTCTGCATGTGTCCTGGTCGCTGCACTAGCGCCTCCTCTGGTTGGTCGGGGCACCTGTTCGGGGGGAGGGGGAACTGGGGGGAATAGCGTCCCACGCGCTACATCCCCCTGGGGAAACTCCTCACTGTCAGGTGAAAGAAGCGGCTGGTGACTCCACATGTATCGGAGGAGGCATGTGGTAGTCTGCAGCCCTCCTCGGCTCGGCAGAGGGGGTGGAGCAGCGACTGGGATGGCTCAGAATAGTGGGGTAATTGGCCGGATGCAATTAGGGAGAAAAAGGGGGGGGGTTAGTGGAGGAAAAGAGCACTTAATACATCACCAATGCTTTCATATAAGATCAACTTTATTCATTCAGTTGTTTTGTGCAGCAGCAAACAGGTGCAGACACATCAACAGTGCATGTAGAATAACAGCAAAAACACCCTTAATAGATAGAAATATAAATAATATGACTAATAAATATTAGTAGAGCTGTCTTGGATACAGATATGATGCTAAACATTGTATAAAGATAATTTTATTCGTTAACTATTACAACAGGAGATCGTTTATATCATCAGCAAACCTGTCTGCTTGTTTTATAGCATGTGTCCAAGAGAGAGAAAACCAGTCAGACAAACAGGCTGTAAAGCTGATGTCAACATCAGCCCAGTGGGGTAAAAACACAACTGAGGGTCAGAGCATTCTACGTCTGGACCATGTCACCATGTCTGTAGTACCATGTCATCGTCATGTGTGTTCCTGATACCTGCATGTTTCCTACCAGTAAACTTTTTGTTTAACCTGTCATCACATTAGCGCTCGGGTCCTCAATTCCTGTTCTCTCCATGACAGAACGCTCTGACCATTCTTGGACCCAGCAGACGCCACCCCTCCCCTTCCTGGGTTTCCCCCACAGCCGAGGGCCACCCCTGAGTTTTCCAGCAGCTGAGGCTGTCGTCCCTGAAATCCAGTGTCTGTTTGTCCTGAGACCTGCGGTTTTGTTCGTCTGCCCTGTGGTCCAGCGTGGCTGTTCCCGAATCCCACACGGCCAAAACCACCATTCCTGATTCCCATGTAGCTGAGGGCCGCGTCCGTGTCTTCCTTCGGCTGATGCTGCCATTCCGATTCCCCTGCAGTGAAGCTGCTGTCTGTCCGGGTCATCCCTGTGCTCCCCGCAGCTGAAGCCAGCGTTATGGCTGTCCTGAGGTTCCGTGTAGCCGAAGCTGCCGTTCCTGATTCCCCTGCAGCTGAGTGCCGCCTCTGAGTGTTTTCTCGTGGCTGAAGCTGCCGTTCCTGTTCTGATCCCCCCGCAGCGAAACTATGCTCCAGAACCCCCACGACCAGCTAGGACACCAGGTGGCATCCGCGGGAGGAGGGCAACATCATGGCTGCCCCCGGTTCTGGCTACTCCAGTCCTGTTTTTTTAGGTTTCTTGTCTTGTCTAGCCCTGCTCACAGCTGTTCACCTTGCCTTGATCCATGCCACAGTTGCCGATCTGACCCCCCCCCCCCCCCCCGCGACCAGCTAGGACACCAGGTGGGGTCAGTGAGAGAGGGGCTACTGTCATGGCTGCTCCCGGTTCCGGTCACTCCAGCCCTGGTTTCTACGTCAGGTGTCTTGTCCTGCTCTGACAACACCATCCCAGTCCTTTCTCCTATCCAGTTTTCCTCTGTTACCCATTTGTTCCAAAGCTGCTGTTGATTATTCAACCAAGTTTCTGTGTATTTAACTTTGGCTGTTGAGTCTGTTGGTTGTCAGAGCGTTCCACGACTGTACCATGTCACCATACCTGTACCATGTCACTGTCATGTTCTCGTCATGTGTGTTCCTGATAACCACATTTCATACCCGTCAACCCTTTTGTTTCCCCTGTTAAAAAAGAAAAAGAAAACAAAACCAAACTCAGTGAGGTTTTAACCTCTACTAGCTCCGTTTTAACAACATACAAGAGGAAAAGTTTGAAAAGTTCCCCTAGATGGTAGGTGTGTTAATGGGCTAAATGACTACATGATGACCCAGTGGTTATGGGTTCAACTCCTAATGGACTTGTCAGTCATTACAAATGTTGTTCAGGGAACTAAGGACGAGTAAAGCCTGGGTGCCACTACGAGATTTTTCAAGTCATAACAGATTTTGAGGCCAGCACATAATGACACGTAATGATAAAATTCAGTTTTTGGTGCTCTGCTGTGTGGAGAGCACACACACTTAACGATTGAGCCAAAACAGCACACCACGCACATTCCATTCATAGTCGATAACGACACTCCCGACTCGAACTCGGAAATCTCGCCAATCTCTTGTGATAAAACCTGGATCAGATGTGCCTTTCGCAGATGCCGCTGTGGCTGTTGTGTTGGCAATTACCTCTGTGATTGGTTATCAGTCATTCATACATGACAAGCCACAGACTGCATCCTCTGGGTCCCCCCTCCCCCCAAAACTACAGGTTATCGGATCAGATCAGTCCGTGAATACTGAACGTGTGATAATTGGGATTTGAAATTGGTGCGGCCATGTGCGGCTTCCGAGCAGACTCTTGGAATACCTCCCACAACAGGAGGATCTGGTAAGATGATCGTTAGAACAATGAAAAAGTCAGGACTAGTCGGAAGGGGGCATTGGGCCCAAACTTGGCTGAACTATCTCGTAGTGTGTGCCAGTGCTAAGACTCATTGGGTTCATCCAAATGAAATACTGGCACAATGGGTAGTGCTCCTTTGAGATATTGCAGGTGTACAGGTTCATTCATAATCTCTCAGACAACATCTTGGTGGTTCAGTGGTTGGTACTCTGCTGTAATATTGACAAGGTTATGGGTTGTTGTCCGGTGTCTGTCATTGTGTTGGGCTTTTGAAAGCTCACATTATATGCAGGTAGCACGTAATGATGCATTCAGAATCTTGCTCAAGATGGACAAGTGCAAGTTTGTGGCTTTTAACCTTCCCACTTTTCATGCTGGTGTTGAGGAATTTTATGTACAAATTTATCTGCTGATTAATTTATTCTAAGAATGTAATTATAATGCAATTAACTGAGCCTGCACAAAGTGACACAAGGAGGTACTCTTGTTTCTGGAAACATTGGCTCAAATGTCTGTATAGGTTTTAATAATTGTGGACTGCTGTTTTAGCTGTATTTTTGAGTTGTCCTGTGTTGTATTTATTAGTTTTTTTTTTTAATATGGGCTTACCTGTGTGTCTGAATAAAGTAAGATTTAAGCTAGAGGATTTGGACATTCATAAGCGCCCGGAGAACTATTGTAAGTGTGCAGAGGCTGTGGCGTAGTGGTATGTCTGCCGTACATACCTGGAAGTCTGTTGCTGTGTGTGGTGGCTGGCCGGTTCAAATCCCGTGAGGAGCGGGGAAAAAAAAAGCTGGCCGGGCGGGGAGAAATTTTGGGCTGCCAAAAGACCAGTAGGCCCAAAAACGATGCAAGATTTGAACCAGCGACCACACAGCAGCACACTTTCAGGTATGCACCAGAGACATACCACTGCGCCACGGCTTCTGCACACTTGAGGGGGTTCTCTGACAGGTTAAGAATATTCGACTTGGCTGTGATCGCTCAAAAGTACACCACAATGACAAGACACCGGACATCAACCCATAACCTTGTCAACATTACAGCAAGAGTACCAACCACTGAACCACCAAGTCCTCTGCACTCTGCAACATGCTGTCTTGAGAGTTTACGAACGAACCTGTACATCTGCAATCTCTCAAAGGACCACTAACCATTGTGCCCTATATTTTATTTCATGCTTGTGATTATTCCTTGTGATCATTATTGGATGTAGGCTTTGAAAAGTAAAGTTTAATGATTGTTGCTGGTCTAGAACCCACAACCTTGTCAACATCACAGGAGACTACTAACCACTGAACCACCAAGTCCTCTGCACACTTGAAGATGTTCTCTGAAAGCTTATGAGTATTCCCTTCAGATGTGAACTTTGGAAAGGAAAGTAGAAATTTATAAGCTGGTGTAGAACCCATAACCTTATATCAGGTTCACGGAGCATAAAGGAGACGCGTCAGGCATGATGTCCGGAACTAGAAAAATAATTTATTGCCCCATCCAGTCTCGGCTACACATCACACAGCTCCCCCTACGGGTGCCCATAAGTACCTAACACAACATCCCCCTTTCTGAGATGAAAAATTCAGTTTTTACTATTAATACAACTGACAAGAAATCAACATATCAATATCTGTAAGACTGAAACTCCGACAATAACATCGAATAAAATCACTTTTCTTTTCATCCAAGAGAATGTTTCCTTTTCTTTTCCTTACAAGAATACAATGTAATTTATCTTTTTACAGAAGATACAGAACTTTTTTTTTAACAACATAATTCAACAGAAATTTACATTTTTTTTTCTAAGGGGGGGGGGGTTAGACTGCCCCAGCCCTCAACTGAGTGAGGGGATTATTCTGCCCCTTTAACCACTCAGTGTGTCCCACAGCACCTGTTTAAGTTACAAAGTCTGTCAGGTGGAGTGGAGGACAACGTTACCTCACAGGGTACCTTCAGGCAGACCCAGTCTGTGGTTGGGGTGAGGTCTCACTGGAGACAGGTGTGGGGTCTGGGGGGGGGCACCATCTGCAGCTGTAATCTGCAGATCATCAGGTAGGTCGGCGGGCAGCTCAGGTGCTGCAGTGGCACTACTAGTGTTCTGCTGGCGTTGTGTTGTGCCAGGTGGTTTAATACATGGACCTGGTCTACAGTAAACTGGTCAAATGGTTGGACTATATGGAACAGATGAAACGAACTGCCTGGCAGGACAGAGACATCATGACACGTGTCCCTGGGTTGTCCATCATGACACAGGTCCCTGGGTTGTCCATCATGCAGTTGGAATGTCAGACATACCGTTAGGATCAGAGCTGAGGTCGAACTCAACATGTGCATGTCAGGGTATTCAGAGAAGTTTGCTTCCGCTTCTGCCCGAACCTGTGTGCCCGAATCACTGTGCTACCGGTCTGTCTGCCCGAACCACAGTGCCTCCTCCTGTGCTTTGGGGTGCTCTGCCCATGAGAAGGGGAGCGGGGAGGTGAACAGGAGGCGAGTCTTCAGGCTCCAGTCTGTTGGGTACTCTGTGCAGACAGGGGGAGCTATGGAACCAGGAGCACTGGCCTGGGGGCTCTGCTTGGAGAAAGAAGGGTGATAAAGAGAATGAGAAACAAAAGGATAGTTTCAGGACATAAATAGGCTGGTTGCAGAATTATCAATGAATGTGCACTCAGAGAGAAAAGGCAAAACAATAGCAAGGGAGGCTTTTCCCAAGTCCATTAAATATAACATCATAACTGCAAGTGAGCATTCAAGAGTGAAAGAGGCAGAGACATAAAGGCCCTGTTCACACCTGGCATTAAAATGGACCTTGGGTTATCTGATCACAAGTGGACAGCTCTTAGTACAGGTGTGAATGCACCAAGGACGCATTGAGAACGGATCGCTCAGACCACATTCGGAGATGGTCTGGGTCAAATATGGCCACAATCTTTTAGCAGTGTGTACGCAAATGTGTCCTGGGCCACATTGAAGGACTGCCTACTCAACTGACATCCTCTGCGTAAGCAATAGAAATAATAGCCAATAGAAAAAATATCTTGCGTGATTCTTCCAAGTGCAGAACTGTCAGAGGTGATGGACTAAATGCAAACTGAACTGCAGGTAACCATAAAGCAGCTGTATAGTGAATAAAAACACAGGCTGTCTGTCTGATGCTTGTTTCCCGAAGCCTCTTCTGGGTTTAGTTTTTTTTTTAACTTGTTTGTAATTTCTGACACACATCTGACCCACAATTGTGGAAGAGCCCTTACCCATTTGTACATTCAAGTTCAAGTTCATTTATCCACCGACCTTCTCAAACCCACTGGAATAATTAAATAATCTGAGCCTGAGTCGACGTGATCGGGTTCGAGCCTGACATGGTTCGGGTTGAGAATTACCAACTCTAGTGTTCAGACATTTACATTTTCACACATAACGAGTTTTAAGAATGAGTTTCAACTTTTGCTTTGTATTTTGAGCACAAAATGAAAGAAGGCAAACAATAGGAGCCTGGCGCTCCTGGCTTGCTCAGTTAATTTTCATCATCAATTATTTGTCTCTATCTGGCACAACATGCATTTGCTGTGTCCATGCCATTTTAATAACGAGGAACTATTTACCCACATATATCATGACACGTGTCCCTGGGTTGTCCATCATGCAGTCGGAATGTCAGACATACCGTTAGGATCAGAGCTGAGGTCGAGCTCAACATGAGCATGTCAGGGTATTCAGAGAAGTTTGCTTCCGCTTCTGCCCGAACCTGAACAAGGCCTGGCCCAACCACAACTCACCGGCTGTCTTCTCCAGCTCACTGAACTGAACTGCCCTGTACTGCACAGACTTGCTGGGATCACAGTCACATCAGCTCCTGCGTCGATCTTGAATGCTGTCTCTATGTCAGCTAAGTTCAGCTTTATCAGCCCCGGAGCTTCAGAATCTCCTGCATTAACGGAGCCTAAGAATGCAACGTCCTCTTCGCTGTCACTGTCGGCGGCCATGTCCTCTTCTCCTGCAGTGTTTGCTCGGCAGACTTGTGCATAACGCCCCCTTTTCTCGCAGAAGTTACAGACTGCATCGCGAGCCGGACACAGTTGCTTGCTATGCGCATCCTTCCCACATCTTTTGCATTGTGCACGGTATGACGTACTCTGTCTGGACTGGCGCCCTTGCCCCTCTCTGCTTCTCTCTCGCCCGCCGTTTCCCCAACTCGCACTAACAGCATCCACTTCTGTGCTTGCCTCTGCTGCTCTGAAGTTGCTTCTCAGCACGTCTTGCTGCTTTTAGACCTGCTCGCTCTGGCGCACCCTAACGACCGCTCTATCTGGCGTCACCTCCGGGTCCATGTACAGCTGCTCGGATAGCTTTTCATCTCGTAGCCCCGCTACTAGCCTATCACCAATCATCTCACTGTGTACTTCACCATAACCGCATGCTCTGCTAGGCAATGAAGTGCTGTAATAAAACCATCAGCTGTCTCACCTACTTCTTGGTCGTCTCTGATTAAACTCAGCCCGTTCAAATATCACATTCACCACCCGTACTACAAAGGGCGCATCGAACCTGGCCTTCACCGCGCCGTCCGCGTCCGCTTCATCTGGCGTGAGGCGGAGTGAAGTCAGCGCCTCCTCTGCCTCTACTCCCATAGTGTATATAAGGGCGTTGACCTGGTTCTCTTCGGACTGCCGCTCCAAGCCTGAAGCTATACGGAACCTCTCGAAGCTCTGAATCCATCCCGGCCCCTCCCCTGGCTTGCTGACATTGAATTGCGCCGGTAGAGGAACTTGAAAACGGTCCATCGTCTCCCCTCGTGTGGACGCTAGCTCGCGCTGTGACCAGCGTCCCAACGCTAGTTAGCTTCGAAGCTCGCTAGCTACCGTGCACACACCACCGAGGCTCCGGTTATTAACCCCGTTGCTAGCTCCTTTTTTTTCCTTCTAGCACAAACGCCGAGATATCTTCATCCCAGTACATGCAAGCGGCTTACGGTGACCACTTCTGACACCATGTTACGTCAGGTTCACGGAGCGTAAAGGAGACGCGTCAGGCGTGACGCCCGGAAACAGAAAGATCCTTTATTTCCCCGCCCAGTCTCGGTTATGTACCCCACAGCTCCCCCTACAGGTGCCCATAAGTACCTAACACAACAACCTTGTTAAGGACTAGCCTCGGAGCCGTCAGGACCTTCACGTGGCGGACAAATGTTGTCTGAAAGCTTATGAATATTTGGCTTTGAAAAGTAAAGTAGAACTTCTGATGCTGGTCAAGAACACGTGACCTTGTCAGCACTGTGGTAGAGGCCTGACTGCGGGAGCAGCACGTCCTCTGGGAGCTTATGAATATTCCATGACACAGATGAGCTTTCAAAACGCCACCAGAATGACAGACGCGGGTCTAGAATCCATAACCTAGTCAATATTGCAGCGGAGCCGTTTTTTCCTTTTATTATCAAAAATACATATCTTCAAATCCACACTTCTTTTATATCTACATATTTACACCAATTTATACATAACCCAATAATATAGGACGTGGAGAAAATAAGCAAAATACAACACATCGGCCATCCGGAGGGAGCGCGGAGTAGAGCCGCTGCTCCTTCGCATCGAAAGGTGCCAGATGAGGTGGTTCGGGCATCTGATTAGGATGCCTCCTGGGCGCCTTCCTTTGGGGGTTTTCTAGGCAAGTCCAACTGGGAGGAGACCCCGGGGTAGACCCAGAACTCGCTGGAGGGACTACATGTCCAATCTGACCTGGGAACACCTTGGGACCCGAGGAGGCGCTGGAGGGCGTTGCTGGGGAGAGGGACGTCTGGAGCGCCCTACTTAGCTTGCTGCCACCGCGACCCGACCCTGGAGAAGCGTCTGAAGATGAATGAATTAATGAATGAATGAATGAATGAATGGATGGATGAATGAACACCACATACATCTTTAAACCAATAAGACAAATAATAGTGAGGTAGTCAGAGCACTTTAAATACCTCCAACACACCGACCCCACACTAAATCAAGGAAATCAAATATTAAAACACAGCTAGACAAGACCAAAAAAAAGCTGAACCACTAACTCTTCCTACTTGTTGTATACCTTGGCACATTTCAATATTTCCTCTGGATGTCTTGATGCATGCTCAATGATCCAGGTAGGAAAACCCAGAAAGGTGAGTCAGTTCATCAGCTATCGTTTGTTTTCCACCATTTCCTCCACGTAGAGAAAATTAATTAAGCCTGTTTGGAAATGAAGCGAGACTGAACAAAACAAAAAAACAAAAACCCATGTCTGTGATGAAAACACGTGTCAGGTGCAGTAATGTAATACGAAAAGGTTGACAGTGAAATAAAAGTCAATCATAAACCCAACTGCCGTTTTTCTTAAAGTTCATGCACATTCTTCTTCTGTATGAATCCCGTCTATGGCCAAAATAACGAATTTAAAGACAGACCCTCTGGAAAATGCCAATGAGGAAATGACAAATAGACCCAATGCATTTACCCGGTTGCTGTCACAGCATTGTAAGTTGGTGACAGATGTACCGTTAGGGGGGAACGCTGGTTTGAACGGGGAGTCAAAAGAGGCCATCTATGTATGTGAAGAGGGAACGAGCATCCCTGAACCGAGGGGGTATATTTATAAGGGCGGGGACACCTGCAGCCAGTTGAGCCTGAAGAGGTCACTTAGATAAGTGATGAAACGTTTCTCCCACTAAACGTTATGTCCAGATGAACTGATTTAACTTCCTGGGGACGGACACACACACACACACACACACACACACACACACACACACACACACACACACACACACACACACACACACACACACACACACACACACACACACACACACACACACACACACACACACACACACACACACACACAGATGAATCCAACTAGCAACAAAATCTGCCACAAACTTTTGTTAAACACATTGTAGAGCTCAACGTGACATATCATTTCCATGTCAAACATTTTATTTAACTAGCAACTCTTCCTACCTGAGGTTTTTACAGCCTCCTCTTGTCTACTCACAAGTTCCAACAAGTGATGATGGACTTTGGCCAGAAGGGGACACTGCTGAGATGGACAAAAAGTAGTATCAGGATAGAACAGAACCCAAACCTGTGTCTTATTCAAGAAATATGGAAATTAAAGCACTTTCAAACTCCCTTTACTTTTACTCATGCAGATTTCCAGTGAAAACCCAAATGAGAAAGAGAGAGAGAGAAAGAGAGAGAGAGAGAGAGAGAGAGAGAGAGAGAGAGAGAGAGAGAGAGAGAGAGAGAGAGAGAGAGAGAGAGAGTCTATTTGTTTTACAGCACACACTCAACACACATGCAGGGAGTGGTGGCCCCTTCTGCATTTCCCATCCTTGCTGTGCTCCCTCCAGGGGCAGGCAGGAGCAGTGGGCAGCCCTTTCCTTTGGTGCATGGGGACCAGTTCCAGAAGGATATCCATGTCATGGTCAGGGACAGGGCAGGAGAGTCTTCTGCATGTTTTTATTGATTACATTTGTCAATTTTGATAGGAAATTCCCTACTGCAGTAATATCACAAATTTGTTCAAACATTTAAAGCAACAATAAGTGATATTTTTGATATTAACAATGAATCAAATGACTCCCTGTAATGTGGAATGAGTACTTGTACTGCTGATCGCATTGTGAGGGAGCGTGTCTATGTTCCCCTCGGGGGATTTCCCCTGGGGGATGAATAAAGTATTTCTGATTCCTCCGGGGGCTCCGGTTTCCTCCTACAGTCCAAACACATGTAGGTCAGGTGAAACAGCCATACTAAATTGCCCCTAGGTATGAGTGTGTGTGTGTGTGTGTGTGTGTGTGTGTGTGTGTGTGTGTGTGTGTGTATATGTCGGCCTTGTGTGATGGCCTGGCAGCCTGTCCAGGGTGTCTCTCCGCCTGCCGCCCAATGTCTGCTGGGATAGGCTCCAGCATCCCCGCGACCAGGATAAGCGGTTTGGATAATGGATGGATGATTCGGACTCCTGAACCCTAACCCAACCTTAGAAGAAGGTTGTGCCTCTCTGGTCTCAGCTCTGAAGTCTATCTGAAAGAGCTGGACCTGAGCTACAACAGCCCAGGAGATTCAGGAGAGAAGCTGCTCTCTGCTGGACTTCAGGATCCATAGTGGAGACTGAACACTCAGGTATGGAGCTTGCTGACACTCACCACTAATGTCCTTTACAAGTATTTTTTTTCTTCACTCCTACTCTGATGGTGCATAATATTAATTCATTTTTAAGTGGATATGACCAATACTGGATGGAAAATCCTTCCAATTGAAGTTTATTAAATGGAGAGTATGCTGGTCTGACTGCGTTTATCCTCCACTCCCAGACTAGACCATGGTGGAGCGCAGAGGTTGAAACCAGGCCTGAAGAAGTGCAAGTGTCTGTATAGTATATTCGTGAAAACAAAACAGCTCATATTCCGCTATTTAGATTGAAAGTCTATCTACACAGCAGTGTGTGACATCCAATCATTCAAATCCTCCTGGGAATGGTTGGTCCTGGCAAGAAATTAACCGTCCGTCCATCCATGAATCAATCAATCCACAAAGAATGATGAGGAGGAATGTTAGATCAACAACCGCTGCAGTATTGTGTCTTGTTCCATCAGATGCCAGTTAACTGCCACTCAACCCAAACACAGCAAACAGAAACCTCTCTGTCTGAGGACAACAGGAAGGTGACAGGAGCCAGAAAGAATCAGTCGTACCCTCGTCATCCACAGAGACCTGACTCCCTATTCCGGGTTCTATGTAGACAGGGTCTGACTGAGCGCTGATACATCGAGGTAAGGGTGGAAGGGATGGGTTTTTATAGGAATGACTTACAGAGGAATCGGGAGAAGAGGAGGAGGAGGAGGTGAGTGTAATGAAAAGTCCTGCGCTGTGATCGTTACACTGCTTGTCATAATAAAAGAGAAACAGAGACACTTACCACCTAGCTGGCTCTGACAGGGTAGGAGTGTATCTGGACTGGTCTGCTGGAACTCTGTCCTTCTACAGGGTCTCCTCTGACACACTGACCCACCTTCACCTCCATGGTCACTGAACCCCTCCAGCCCGGCTGTTGGTTTAGGATAGGGTGGTGGGACTCTTCAGTGTCTCTGTGTCAGATGAGGTGTAGACGCGTCACACTCCTGCCCAAAGTCAGCTGCTGGAATAATATTTCACGAACACACACACACACACACACACACACACACACACACACACACACACACACACACACACACACACACACACACACACACACACACACACACACACACCTTCAAAGTAAAAGTACACACCCCATGGCATCGAGTTAGTTGTAAGTTGTTGCATGTGATGAGGAACAGTTGTCCAAAACAGTAAATATGCAATGTTGATTTAAAACCATCACATAAAGGATCCTTAGACCTGGGAAAAGATGTTTTACTGTCTTAGAGCAGTGATTGACTAAAGTGGGCCTTTACAACCAGGAGGGGAGTAGATTAGAATAAAAAAAACAGGGTCAGTCAAACCGATTTTGAGCATCAGCAACTCAACAGAGGTAAATTCCTCAGTGTTTCCAGACCGACGCCGGAAATGGTATGCAAACGCAGCCGCCAGTCCCCTGCCATGACCAGACGTCCTTGACTCATCGGTAAACTCTTATAGTCTGCAGCCACGGGGCACAATTAATTCAAGGTACATAAATTGCTGGGCTTTAATTATGTTCCAGTGAGGAAAAGAAAGTCCAGAGAGTTTGACGCAAGGATGAAAGTCCTTCCCTCTGTTGGTGATGGGTCTACAGAATAGAATAGAACTTTATTGTCCGGCCAAAGTGTAAAAATGTCTCTAGCTTACAAATGCACAACATAAAATCAGCCTGAAAAACTAGGTGAAATATTGTGTTGCAATGATGTAATCATCATACTGGCGTTTGGTACCAATGTATAACCTTGCAGCAAAGTGACGCTAACGCTCTTGATTCTTGACGCGGTGGTCATACCGAACAGCTGCTGAGGGATGACTGGCTCCGGGAGAATGTCAGAGGTACCAGCTGCCTTACTTGGACTGGCCCCTGTGTTGTTTGTGACTACTCCCAATAACACCTTAATTCATCAAGCAAACTCTTATGCCGATGCATGTTTCTTAGCTGAGGTCATTTTCTGCTGTTGACCTTAAAACTATTCATATCCGCGTCTTCATCCAGACAAGGTTATTCTATTCTATGGCCCTTCAGTGGTTTGGAGCAGAACCCTTAACAATGTTTAAAGTGAATGTAGGAAAGAGCCAAAAGGAAAGACGGCAAAATATTCCCTATGACGAAGACAAGAGAAACTTGGTGGATCATAATGCGGCGTCGATAAGATGCAGGTTTGTTTTGGAAATGCACGTCAAATACCGTCACCCTCATGACAATACAGTGATCGGAGCTATGTGACCTCCGCTAAAGGTCAAATATCTATGACAACAGTTTGCAGCGTGTATGTGTATCAGTGACTTTGGTTGTCTCATGCACTCTACTTGCAGCGATAGCTTAACTTCTTATCATCTGAGAATGTGAGGAATGTGTGTGTCAACGCCAGATTCAAACCTACATGACAGGGAAAACAGGAGGCCGTTGCCCACCATAAGCACAAGTTTCTTTTGGTTTTACTGGTTTGGAGTCAGGTCAGTTCAACAGCTATGTTTTTACCACCCTCAAACTATTCAACAGCTATGTTTTTACAACCCTTGAAATATTCAACAGCTATGTTTTTACCACCCTCAAACTATTTAACAGCTGTTTTTACAACCCTCAAAATATTCAATAGCTATGTTTTTACCACCCTCAAACTATTTAACAGCTATGTTTTTACAACCCTCAAAATAATCCAAAGCTATGTTTTTACCACCCTCAAAATATTCCACAGCTATGTTTTTACCACCCTCAAAATATTCAACAGCTATGTTTTTAACACCCTCAAAATTAGCTTATATGAATACAATTATAGCAATTACCTGAATTTTACTTTCCATTATCAATGTCCCATACATTCCAAGAGTGGTCCATGTGGTTGGCTTTATCACAGATAGATAGTTTATTGTTATCAGAGAGGATTTCTCTTGCATGGCCATTGCATGTTACATATAACATAACAGACAGACTTAAACGCAGCATTCTTAAAAGGGGCTTTGTGTGATTCTGTATGAATCCCTACTCTGTCATTCAGTGAAGTCTTTTGGGGGACTGGAGGGTCAAACTCCAACATCTTCATTGGTTGTCAACTCATAAGAATAGTAAATGATTTTGCATATTTGTGAGATAAAGTTAATCATAATACTAGTTTCAACAATTCAGATGCACTTTGTACTACTATTGTACAGCATTCAAAATCAGATTTCATCACATTTATTTTTGAGTCCTTTAGAAACCTTTTACTTCTCTAAATTCAGACCATGCTCTTTTGCCTACTTTAAAAATAAATGTAAAAATGTTATGTTCGAATTTATGTGTCGATTAATTGATTCCAAGAGTGTAATTATAATGTTCTTAACTGAGCCTACACAAAGTGACATAAGGTACTCCTCTTGTTTCTGGAAACATTGGAACAAATGTCTGTATAGGTTTTAATCATTGTGGAATTGTGAACTGCGATTAACTATATTTTGTGTTGTTGTCCTGTGTTGTATTTTTGTTGTTTTGTTTTTTTTTTAAAATATGGACCTATGTGTCTGAATAAAGTAAGATTTGATTGAAATAGCAATGGAGTAAAGTAACCCTTAGATCCTGCCTAGAGAATACATCAATGTCTGAGCTTTTTTACAGTCATCTAGGTGCTTCTAGGTGCTGCAACCACCAAGCAGGTATTTGTGAGATACCAACATGTAATGGGTGATCTATTGCTGTTTTCAGCTACGGCACACTTAACAAAACCCACGGTAACATTCATCATGCTGGAGGATCCAGAGCTCGGGCAGATGGGGTGTCCTTGTTTGTAATGCAGGGTGCCTGTTAAGCTGGCTGATCCATCCCAGAGTTTGTCCTGCCCTCTATCTTTAGTCAGCCACCGTCTGTGAATGGAGTGCCTAACTTTATCTGCCCCACTGTCATCGAAGCCGTTGGTATTTTTAGGGGGTGGCTTGCATTGGAAGCAGCTGCGAAAGCATTTAATGCCCGCCTCATCTCACCCCCCACCCCCCCAACCCTCAACTCTCTCTCTCTTTCCCTCTCTGACAATGACAGTATCAGGGCACCACTGGACCGGATGACGCATAGACCAAGCACTTAGTGTCAACAAGTGTGGTCATTTTTCCCCGAGCCTCATTACAACCTGCTACCTGACGCCAAAGCAACAGAGACCGACCACGGCAAACCACGCAAGGAGTCATCTGGTTATTTATAAGGGGGAGTGTTTTAAGTTTTATCGCCCCCCCAAACGCTTTGAATTGGAATGACCAGTATTCAGAATCCTTGAGGTGAAGCTTTCCAGAGGGCGAAATTAAACGGGCGGACTAAAAGTCATCAGGTACAACAGGAACTGAATTGTCCCCAGGAGCGAGATCACTGTACGGCTGCACCGCACAAGCAGAAGTTGGCCATTTTCAGGGGCCGCGGGAATTATTCTGGAAAGGGGTCATAGGTCATTCTAACCGAATCTCTGCGGAGGAGACAAGGGTCAATATCTGCTTGAACTGTTTGAAGATACCCTCTTAAGCAAACAGGACAATTATAGCATCAGAATGCTGTAAAAGGACGGATACACCACATCCACCGGTAAGTTCAGCCAAAGGAGATAATGAGCTGAATTATTTAGATAGGCCATATTAGTTAAAGGTTAATTTTTTGGAACATTTACAAGCTGGAGTGTGTTCATTTTGTTTTAAAGATATTTTTTCCAAGAAATTATCCTATCACAAGCCTTTGCCCTCATGGAGAAACATAACTTTTTTTCTGCATGAGCTTGCTGCCGAGTCAGTTTACATGCCTGACAGTCAGTCTGAAATGTATTGCGTCACTTCTTGTCGAGATAAAGTCCTTATCTCCTAAGACAATATGCATCAACTGTGATAGTCTGGACCTTAAAGAGAGAATAGTTATTAAGGGTTTAATAGAGGGAATAGTCACAACTCCCCATAGCCACATGGGTGTGGGATCTCGCCCACCGACTGCTACCAGATCGATTAAAAGAGGACTAAATAATTAAACATGAAATAGGTAGTTGAGGTGATATACTTTACTAATTGGGCCGATGATGAATCGCAGAGCTGAAGACAACATGAAAACAACGTGTTGCAACATTTCTGGATTTGCCATATTGGTATTTAGGATCGAGCGATATCGATGGGGAAGGACACGGTTGATATTAATGTGGCGCCACATGTGTCTTAATGACTTCAGGTGTGTCAGCCTCATAAGCCTCTGCGCTCTTTGGCACATGGGCTCTGGTGTGTCTTTTTTTGGACAGACTACTTTATAAATACACACTTCAATGAGTAACAGCACCAGCTGTGAGACTTGTGAACTGACAGGGGTTTAAGTTTGTTCAAAACTCTTAACTAGTGTGCTTAGCCACAAAGAAACCATTTAAAACGGCCTCCTTTTGTCTGCCCCTTGAGTTGAATGAGCTCAGCCGATCTGGTGGCAGCATAGTCCATTTTGGAAGACATCCCTGCCTTTCTTTCCACGTCCCAGACGACGGGCTATCAGATGGGCTATGTCAGTCAGGAGAGACAGAAAACTTCATAAAAGCCAACATTGTTTTTTTTTCAATCTCACAGAAAACAAAAAGGGATTTGTATATCAAACTGCATTTAAAACGTGTCAACTTAAATTTGTGTATTTTTCTCTTTGCAGTAGCAGACTGAAGAGAGCAGCAGGACCTTGAGAGGACATCTAGCATTCCACCCCCCAGTCTTCAACATAAAAGAGTCAGACACAAAAGAGGTCAGTATGGACATCTTTGGAGGTGCCCCTCGTGTGCTGGGTTACCCTCGTCCCGTGGTGGCCCAGTGGGGAACCGATGCCACACTCAAGTGCCAGATCGGTGGGGACCCCCGTCCTGATGTGGTATGGGAGCGTAAGAACGTCCAGATCTTGTCTGAGGGACGATACATGCTCTCAGAGGACGGAAAAGCGTACTTGCTCACCATCACTGGAGTCACCCCGGAGGATGTTGGCCAGTACACCTGCAAGGCAAAGAATAGCATTGGCGAAACCTATGCGGCAGCCTCCCTGAAAGTGGAGGGAGAAGCCCCAAAGACGGTGGGGCAACAAAGGCACACAGAGGTCCACGGTGCGACACAATCATCGCAAGAAAATGGAGAAATAGTAAGACACCTCAATGGATACTCCAAGGAGCAGCCGAATGTGTCTCTTTCTCAAAATGGAGGGCCGTTGAACGGGGAACTGGACAAGTGGAGAGGTGAGGACGATGTGGAATTGATGTCAGATAACAAACCCCGTTTCCTCATCAAGCCCCTCTCCTTGCGTGTGGACCGGGGCGAGGATGCATCCTTCTCCTGCAAGCTCTGGGGCACGCCTCTGCCCGAGGTCATCTGGGAGAAAGATGGCAAGAAGCTGGGTGACATCTTTGAGAGTGCCCACTTCAGCATGAGCAGTCAAGATGGCGGCTGGTTCCAGCTCAGGATCTACAGCACGCGCATGCCCGACAAAGGCGTGTACACTTGCAAGGCCGTCAACTGCCATGGTCAGGCCCTGGTGGGTGCCGTCCTTCTTGTTGAGCCAGTCCCGGAGCGAGAGGACAGTAAGATGTCCTCAGTCGGCCACACCAACAGCCAGCTGTCGCGGAAGGAGGCGAGGGGTGGGAGACACAGTTTGTCGAGATATGCAGAGGAACCGCCCGTCAACGTGGCTAAAGTAAAAAAATTTGCAGTGGCGGAGGGGAAACACGCCAAGTTTCGCTGCTTCGTGACGGGGAAGCCGAAGCCTGAGATCATCTGGAAGAAGGATGGCGTGCCCTTGGAGCCCGGGAGGCGTCATCTGATTTTTGAGGATAGAGAGGGTTACTACACTTTAAAGGTTCTGTACTGTAAGGTGAAGGATACCGGGCTTTACGTGTGTGCGGCATCAAACGCTTTGGGACACACCCTGAGCGCCGTTCACCTGTCTGTCAAAGGTAAGCTATGCTTCCTTCTTCATGGGAATACACGCACAGCACGCCACATAACTGGGAGGATCTTTTTAAAATGCTGAATCTGGGTTGGAGATGTATCTGATGTAAAGTGGTATGACTTGACTTGCTGTAGACGAGAACTACCGAAGTTGGTGGGCGGAGATGTCACTTATTACTTTTACCAAACGTCGTGGAGCTATTCATATAATTTAGTTCAATATAACAATGTATTAAATAAGTTATGCGGTGGTAAAAAAGGTGAATTGGTCAAGAGAAAAATGCCACTAAACTCTCAATAAATAAGTATTATTTGGTATTAAAATAAATGAATGAATGAACAAAACAAAGAATAATAATATGAAAGTTATTTTTTTTAATTGTATATAGCAGTTTAATGCATCCATGAAGGCCTTTTAGATTGCCTGAGAGAAATTTTAGGTAATTAAAAAAAAAAACTTGAAATAATTTACTGTTATTGCCACTTTTTTTTCTTTTTACTAACGTCAATTTTAAAAGGTATTTTGGGGAAGAATCGGGTTTTTTGTAAGCAATACGTATTGTAGATGACCCGTATGAAGTCATATGTTGTACTTACTGTGGCTAATGGCTCTGCAGGATCAACACCGTGTTCACTTTCTAATTGGTAATTGTTTTGTCCTGATCCACACATAATGGGTGAATAATGCTCGGGTCACATAGTTCTCATTCACAGGCTTGCACTTTGCCAGCTGGAAATGTCAGCCGAGTAAATTTCGTCTCGTGTTTGCATGCTAGCCCTTCATACGCAGCAGAAAATACTTTATTGAGGCCTGTTGACTGAGTCCAGTGCTGGACAGGAGGTTCGTAGGTTAAACCGGAAATATTTTTTTAATGTTAATATTGTTGAATAATAACTAACCCTGAAAAACAGAGTGCTGAAGTTCATGAATTTAACCGGGGCGAGGTCAGTATCAGTCTACATTTTGTATACACTACGCTCTATGGCCGAACACATTACAGAACACCCCCTAAACTTAAATCTGTTCCCAGGTCCGCCGGTGCGGTTCAAACGTGCATTAAAAGACATAGAGGTGAGGGAGAGGGACGTAGCGGTGCTGGAGTGCGAGGTCCCTGAGGAGTCCACCCCAACCACGTGGTACCTGGAGGACCAGAGGCTGATGCCCAGTAGTAAATATTGGATTGAACAGAAAGGAACCAAACGAAGACTCACAATCCATGACGTGGGTGCAGACGACGATGGAGTCTATCTCTGTGAGATGCCCAGTGGGGGGAAGAGCATTGCAGAGCTTGCGGTGAAAGGTATACTCTTCCAAAACGGTATTTCTTTAAGATGAATTATGGTTCATATGCAGCCTCATTTCGTGATTACATAAGCCTATTTATTGTATAGCCAATATATTGGCCATGAAATATTTACATTATCATCATATCAGAATATTACTTCCATTACACGGCAAGCATTAACACGTTTTTACTATGGAATAACTGCATTGGGACTGATTTGGTGGAAAGTTACCCAAAGTGATATAATGAGTTTTTGATTATGTATTTTTATTTAAATAATGTATCAGGATATATTAGGCTAGGATTACAATAACAACATGATAAATTTAAAAAAAATAATGAAAACTCTCACATGCACTCAGCAGCTTTACCTGTACCCCCGTCCATAGGGTTAGTGGTTGCGTCAGGTTGGGCAGCCGATGTAAAACCTTTGCCAAATCAGAGTGCGGATTGCATACAAGACCATACTGGATCGGTCGAGGCCGGCTCGATCAAGGCCCGGGTTACCAACAGCCGCCATTGGTGCTCTGCCCTCACAGGGTACCGATGGAAACTGTAAAATCCGATGTGGTGACCCCTGAGAAACAGGGAATAAGCAAAAAGAAGAAGAAGAAGATGAATGAAAACTCGCACAGTAAAGTGGTGCAACATTTCTATGGCTGTTTTTCCTCCCCACAGGCACTATTGTGCGTAAGCTTCCTCGCAAGCTGGAAGTGTTGGAGGGTGAAAACGCTGCGTTCTGTGTGGAGGTGGAAGAGGACGACATGGAGGTCCACTGGTACAAAGATGGCCTGAAGCTACATGAGACTCACCAGACGATTCTGAAGTCTTTTGGGAAAACCCACATCCTGGTGTTTGTCAACGTAGCCTATCAAGACACGGGGGCAGTGACCTTCGTCACTGGGAGATCCAGGACTTCATCACGCCTAAAGGTGAAAGGTAAGATTAGAAAGCATTGATAGAGCGCATCCAGAAAACATTTTTGGAGCTGAAATCTGTGATTTCTCTGATCTTTCCCTCCCTCTGGTAGTGAGAACTACAAACAAGGTGTAGCAGCTACTGTGGTTCATGTGCCGTCAGCTCAGCAGTAAAACAGTTCCCACCCTTGTAAACATGGCATCCCCGGACCAATGCTAACACAGACAATATTACAAACTATATCGAACACTATGGGAACATGCTGTAATGTAATATTGATTATAGAATTGTTAGATTAGCTGTCCAACAGAATCATTACCACATAATCATTACGTTTCAATCCTTTTTGCTGTCTGAGTAACAACTGGTTTGCCGTTGCACCAGTGTTCATCCTACCTGGTTCAAAATTCAACAGTGGTATATGGAGAAAGTCTCCGACCAAGATACCAGTTAGAATCATATAACCAGGGTGTCCGGGTGGCGTAGCGGTCTATTCCGTTGCCTACCACCACGGGGATCTCCGGTTCGAATCCCTGTGTAACCTCCGGCTTGGTCGGGTGTCCCTACGGACACAATTGGCCGTGTCTGCAGGTGGGAAGCCGGATGTGAGTATGTGTCCTGGTCACTGCACTAGCGCCTCCTCTGGTTGGTCGGCACATAAATTCGGAGTTAAAGCACAGTCTCAGCTGAATCCTCTTCATTTCTATGATTTTAAAGATTTAAATCCAGGCGACATATTAACATGAATTCTACTAAAGTTTAGACACATTGGATTTTATTCTCTAGCCAGTCACCTGATGCTCTTAGCCAGCTGGTAGGAGGTCGTTGTCACATCAGTCAAACAACTAAATGGCTCAGACACACTTTTACCGTTTCTGGGATTAACACTGTTACATTTCATCAACTGATAGTCTATCTAACCACAGCACCATCCTACCACCATTGTTCTGATTGGTCACATTATTTGTTGGTTTCCACCGTTTTCTGTGTGTTATCAAGCCGCTAGACACAGTCCACCCATCTGCCCCGTGGGAGTCAAGATGGATGTAGAGAGACCCAACAGTGCCCTCCTCACCTGGGTGCCTGCCGCCACCACCAAAACCACCACCAGGTCCATATTTGTTGTGGAGATGCAGGAGGAAGGCTCGCAGGAGTGGCAGAAGTGTTTCACCTCAGAAAGTGCTGCCTCAGTGGAGGTCTCGGGTGACAGCGTGCCATGTGAGGGAAACTACCGCTTCCGTGTCTGTTGCATCAACAAATACGGGCGAAGCGGTCATGTGGAGTTTCCCAAAGTTGTCCATCTGGGTGGGTGGTTAATTTTAAAGTGCTATTACTATGAGAGCATTTTGTTGTTGTTGTTAGTAGTTGGAAACTGATCTAGCCATGTTATAGTGAGCTGAAATCTCAGATGAATCCCAGCTGTTAGATCTACTTATCAATCCTCTGTCAAATCAGATTGGATTCACTGCTGCTTTTTGCCAAAAATCTCGATTCTTAAAAAAAAAACCATTTGAAACTCATAATACTGAGCCCTTTGGGCTTGATGTAAATGTGGCCTTCACATACTTTGAACTGGATTGTAAAACTTGCTCAGTCCACAAAAGGATCATGCAAACCTCTAATTTAAATAATGTAAAAATCACCAAAAGCCAAGGTATGAGGTTTACGTGTACGTTTTATAGGTTCAACAGTAATATAGTTTAGATTTTGTTCACTATTTTTTTCCTAGTCCCAGGGCCCAAGATTCGCAGCCAGCTCCAAAGTACTGAAGTCATGGAGGGAGAAGAAGCAAAGTTCTCCATTGAACTGTCTGCTGCAATGACTGGAACCTGGTTTTTGAATAGCACTCAGCTGCAGAGCGGAGGACGATTTACGATATGTCATTCCCAAACACAGCATTCACTGGTCATCTGTGAGACGCAGGCGACAGACGATTCAGCTGAGATCACTTTCATTGCCAACGGAGTCCGAGATTCGGCAGTTCTCAAGGTTAAACGTAGGTGTTAAGTCCATTTGTCTGATTTCTTTCACTGATACGTTATGTGGTGACAGGTATTTAAGAGTTTAACTCTCCTCATTATCTTACAGCTGCGGTGGTGAAGTTCAACCCTGTGTCAGAACCAGACAGCAATAAGAGGGTAGAAACCGGTGATCCTGTTGTCCTCTACTGCGAAGTCAGCCACTCCTTCGCAGAAGTACACTGGTTCAAAGATGGGGTAGCGCTCAAGACAGCTGATGGCCTCAGCATTCAGTCTGAGGGGAATATGAGGAGGATTGTGATCCAGTCAGCAGAGGCGTCTGACTCTGGAGTATATACCTGTGAAACTTCAGGGGAAGTCATTCAGTTCCATGTTGAGGTTGCAGGTGGGTGTGGGTTGTGTGTAGGGTTAATTCAAGTTAGGTATTTAACTTAGATCTACAACATATACTTTACAGCAAAATCAACATTGCTATAAAGACCAGAGAGTTTTTTTGGCTTTTGCATTGTCTTCCCATCTATTTTCATAGTCTTCCATTTAATTGGTGCTTTCATGCCATCCCAGTTCCATCCAGCCCATGCAAAGTAGTATCATGCTAATTCATTGAAGTATCCATATTGACAAAACACTAAAAGCTCACTTGAGGTAATTTCATTCCAAAATGGAATCCATTTTGAAAAATAACTGAAAATCACTGAACATTTTTACTTAGTACACACACCATTTAGACAGTACTATTCACAAACAGAGGTCTTCAATGATCGACCATCTAGTGCCATTTCTTAATGAACTGTATTTTTAGGCCAACAATTGTTAATATTTGTGATATCTCACTTTGGAATGAAACCATTAATTTAAATGAAAACTTCTGTATTTTGTAACCTAAGCCCTATTTTCCTGTTGTCAGGAGTCAAACCAATCGGTGGGGGGGCAGAATCTTTTGAATTGATTCATTATTGAGCAAGCTAGCATCAGTTGACTCAAGCTAGCATCAGCGGACTCTAGCTAGCATCAGTTGACTCAAGCTAGCATCAGCTGACTCTAGCTAGCATCAGTTGACTCAAGCTAGCATCAGTTGAATGCTGTGCACCAAGCTGCAATGTAATCCTTCAGAGCAATAGCGCTCACCAGATAATATCTACTTAAACAGCTCTTTTTTTTTGTTGCATTAACAGACTCATGGGCAAATTCACAAAGAATGGATTGCGGCCACTGATAACACCATGAATTGTACATCACTTGCAACCACTATCTGCCCCGTCTCAAGGTCTGAGTCACTAAAGATATTGTGCGAATGATATTACAGCACAAACACACCCATAACGTTTTGGAGCTGAACACAATTTGCCCTTGTTTTGCGTCCGATTGCAATTATCCATGTGGCAAAGCATAAATGGTGGCTTTGCACCAAGAACCCAGTAGGCAGGCTCAATGTCATCCTTGATGTCATCAAGTATAGTAAGAATTGTTTGACCTGGCAACCTGTATCTGCAACCTGTACATTCTCCTTCGAAATATTCACTCACGAGCACGCCTGGCATGACGATGCCTTCGCCTGGCTACAATCACTGCTGCCATTACCACTGGAAATTCTGGGCATGACACCCCTTATAAATGTGCTTCAGTAACCACCAACTCTCTGAAGACACTAATAATTTTCACTCTTACTGCTGGTGTTTGTGAATTAGACTTTTTTCGCAATGAGGCTCATTTGCATAGAAAGGGGCCAATTTTGCATCAAATGTGTGCACATTACCCATTTAAACATCTGCAAATAGCACCGAGAAGCTGTTTGCTTGGCAGTGCAGTTAGGGGTACATTTAACCCTTTGCGGGTGCTTTGAGAATCACACGGTTTCTTTTTTTCTTATCTGTGCAGGTTTAGTAGCTGAAAAAGTCAGGCAATCCTCTTGTGAATTCGCCTGTCGATGTTTTAAAAAGTGTCTGACAACACCTTCCATTATGAAAAGACAATTCCTATACAGTCAGACAGTAACCTTTTTGGCATTTTCTAACTAACACTTCCACGGGTGTCCTCTTGAAACAATTCACTCCTCATGGGATTACAAAGAAAGACTTCTGCCACAGGTTAGAAGTGAATTGATATCTATATCTATAGCACATTGTATTACTGATATTGAGTCTAAGGCTCTTTGGAGTCTTCTCATGGCATTCTGGGCCTGTTAGTGCTAAAAAATTGCTTTTTTAGCAGACGTTATTTGGTTAGTGCTATTGCCCCTTAAGAAATACATTGCAGCTTGGTGCACAGCAGTCAGCTGACGTGACCTTACTCAACACTGAATCAATTTAAAAGATTCTATTACCCATTGTCCGGTTTGACTCCTAACAATTGGGGAAAAAAACGGGATTAGGTTGAAAAATACCAGAGTTTTCCTTTAATTTCCAATACTAATCAACTCAACACTCAGCAACTCCTGTCAAGTTCTACAAGATTCCTGAAGAAGAGAGGACCAAGTGCCCAGAGGCGGGTCAACCAGTAGTCATAGAGTGTGACGTCTCAGACCCTTACGCCCAGGTCTACTGGTACAAAGATGGCGAGCAGATCTTCAACCTGCCTGGGATAGACCTGGCGGAGGATGGGTATAGGAGGACGCTGATTATCCAATCCGCCGATTTCTCTCACTCAGGCTTGTACTCTTGCCAAGTGGCAGATGACGTGGCTGCGTTTCAGGTGGAGGTGAAAGGTGACCAGTATTGACCGCTGATCTACGTTCTAATAAGAGTAGATTGATGTTTTTCTGTCAACAATTTTGTTGTCGGTGTTGATTGTGTCAAACGTCTGTTGATTTTTGGGCTAATCCATGTTCAAACCTCGAACACCATGATTTAGTGTTTTATTTGTCTCCTCTGTGAATAGCTGTTGTTTCAAATGTTTGACCTTGACTCTCTGTCCAAAACAAAAACAGCCTGTCGGTGTATTTTTTGAATTGATAATTATCAATTCTTCAGAACTGTTAAAACAGTTCTGGTGTGACTCACAGGATTATGTTTGGGAATGATTGTTGTGAGCAGGCAATTAAGTCATGATGACTTAGAATTCAATCATGCTTCTGCCAGTTTGCCACAAGTTTCTGAGTTAACCAAGTCCCCAAGAAACCTTGTTGCACATTATGTGGCCGCTTCCACTGAATGCTAACAGTACTAATACTACTATTTTCAGCTTCTCCCATTAGGGGTCGCCACAGCGGATCATCTGTTTCCATCTCTTCCTGTCTTCTACATCTTCCTCAGTCACGGAAGCCACCTGCATGTCCTCCCACATCCGTAAACCTCCTCTTTGGCCTTCTGCTTTTCCTCTTCCCTGGCAGCTCCATATTCAGCATCCTTCTCCCAATACACCCAGCATCTCTCCTCCGCACATATCCAAACCATCTCAATCTTGCCTCTCTTGCTTTGTCTCCAAACCGTCCAACCTGAGCTGTCCCTCTAATATACTCGTTCCTAATCCTGTCCTTTGTCACTCCCAATGAAAATCTTAGCATCTTCAACTCTGCCATCTCCAGCTCCGCCTCCTGTCTTTTCGTCAGTACCACTGTCTCCAAACCATACAAGATAGCTGGTCTCACAACCATCTTGTAAACCTTTCCTTTAACTCTTGCTGGTACCCTTCTGTCGCAAATCATTCCTGACACTCTTCTCCATCCACTCCACCTTGCCTGCACACTCGTCTTCATCGCTCTTCTGCACTCTCTGTTACTTTGAACAGTTGACCCCAAGTATCTAAACTCATCCACCTTCGTCACCTCTACTCCTTGCATCCTCATCATTCCACTGTCCTCACTCTCATTCACGCATATACAAATTCTAAGTTATATATATATATACACCTCAGTATAAAAAGTAGGTTATCAGTATTCAAAAAGGAAAAACCACATTACACATTAGGTGAAACTTTAAAAATAACTTCAGTGTGACTCTATGAACAGTACAGAACTAGGTGAGATTAGAATTGAGCCTATGTCCATTTATGAAATGCAGCCTCTGTTCAAGACCAAATAGTTGGAGGATCACAGAACAGTGTTTGAAAGTTGAACTTAGTCTATTTTGTCTGTGACCTAAATTCAGAAATGTTTTGTACTGTAATCTTTTAGGTGCAACACGCAGGTTAAAACAACACTCAATTAGCAGCTACTCTTTCAACATGGGATGATGACAACATATTACAAATCACTCTGAAGTCTTCCTAAAGGCTCACTTACCCAGCCCTCCTTCCTCTCTCTGCAACTTCTTCCGCTACTCCCTCATTCTCCTCTCTTTCTGCCCAGGTCCTCCTGTGGAGTTCACTCCCATCCCAGCGGAAGACCTCCATAAGAGCAGCATGGAGCTGGACCCCGTGGTGCTCCATTGTCAGGTCTCCAAAGAGGATGCCATCGTTGTATGGTATGGGAACAGACACAATGTTTTACTCGTAGCTGGTCAGACAATAAACATTATTACTAGTAGTAGTATTTATCATGGGTAATGCCTTCAAATTCCACATAAAACAGATATAATTGCCTTCTTGCACTTAACTTTCAGCATCTATTTCTGATGAATCCACTGCCAGAATCCAAAGTACGGAATTATACCACTTTTGTACCCTAAATCCAGCTGTGGTCAAACCAGATACATATTATTTACCCCCCTGAATATACAACCTACACTTGAATGTAGGGTTTTAGCATATTTGGGTTAAATATATGAACTTCTTTAGGCTTGGTGATATTTTAGGACATCGTCATATACACCAGCATTACCTGCCATTGACTCCAGTGTGAGTTGTGACTACATGTCATGTGTACAGTCAGTAATCCCTGTAATCTTGGTGGCATGGTGGCGCAGTGGTTAGCGCTGTCGCCTCACAGCAAGAAGGTCCTGGGTTTGAACCCTGGGGTTGTCCAACCTTGGGTCGTCGTCCTCTGTGTGGAGTTTGCATGTTCTCCCCGTGTCTGCAGAGGGTTTTCTCCGGGTGCTCCGGTTTCCTCCCGCCATCAAAAAGACATGCATGTTAAGGTTAATACTCCTGTCTGTGCCCCTGACCGAGGCATGGCAAGACGAACTGGAGTTGGTCCCCGGGTGCTGCACGGTGGCTGCCCACTACTCCTAGCTACACAGCCAGGATGGGTTAAATGCAGAGAGGAATTTCCCCATGGGGATTAATATAATATACCAAAAAATCATATTTATATCAAACCGTGCATGGGATCTAAAAAGCCATTGTTTAAAGGATTCGTGTCCTTTATTATTTATAAGGTTGATCCCTAACGTCCAATGGGACATGTGCTATTTATTCCAACAACCACTATCAATTTACACTTAATAGAAAATAGGCTATTAATAGAGACCAGCTTTTATTTCATGTGTACCTCTAAACCTGCCAAGAAGCCCCAGTACACACTGATTTGTGTTTCGATACCATACTTTATACTGGATACAGTTTCCCATTTTAAAATAAACACTTACAATGATTTACTTAAAGCTTACAAGTTGTCCTATTTGACTAAGACATGTTTTAATGGTTCTGTAAGTGTTTTCACTGCCAACACTATAATCTTGTCACCAGGAATTCAGTCATAAAGATTTCAGAGACCCATTACTAAACAGACACTTAATGAGACTGGGTGTTCATCAGAAGTGTTATGATTATCTGGTTTTACCGTTTCGCAGGTACAAGGATGGCTGTGAGATCCAGGCCGGCGATAACATCACCTTGCAGTCAGAAGGCACCATGAGGAGGCTGATCATCCGGTCTGCAGAGACCGCAGATGCTGGCAACTATACCTGCCAGGCAGGAAACAACAGCGTTACGTTTACTGTCAGTGTGAGAGGTACACAAATTAGAAACACCTAGCTATAGTTCAGATCTACTGAATCCGTAAAGGAACTCCTCTATGAAGATCTGAAAGATAATAGAGGAGATTCAAACTTTGAATACATCTTTTCCTTCATCAACTATGCCAGGAATAAATGTAGCACACAGTAGCAGATCCAGTAGAACACAGTTATGAACATTTCTAAATAATTAACAACTGGGCATCCAGGTAGCGTAGCGGTCCATTCCGTTGCCTACCAACACGGGGATCACCAGTTTGAATCCCCGTGTTACCTCGGGCTTAGTCGGGCGTCCCTACAGACACAATTGGCCGTGTCTGCGGGTGGGAAGCTGGATGTGGGTATGTGTCCTGGTCGCTACACTAGTGCCTCCTCTGGTCGGTCGGGGCACCTGTTCGGGGGGGAGGGGGAACTGGGGGGATCTAGTGTGATCATCCCACACGCTACGTCCCCCTGGTGAAACTCCTCACTGTCAAGTGAACAGAAGCGGCTGGCGACTCCACATGTATCGGAGGAGGCATGTTGTAGTCTGCAGCTCTACCCAGATCGGCAGAGAGGGCTCGGAAGAGTGGGGTAATTGGTCAAGTACAATAGGGGAGAAAAATGGGGAAAAATCTCTCCAAAAACAAAACATTTTAAAAATAAAAAATTAACAACTTACTGATGGACGCAACGAGGATATCGCATGAATTTACCCTTTCTTCACGTCACTTCTTCATAACACAAACGCAGAGCCTCCAGTGATGATCGCGGACCCCAAGGAGGACGTTGTCATGGACCGCTATGTGTCGGAGGAGATCCATTTGCAGTGTGAGCTGTCGCGTTCCAGCGGCCAGGTCCGCTGGTACAAGGATGGGCTAGAGGTGGAGGACGGTAGTGAAAACATACGTCTGACCTCAGAGGGGCCCTACAGGAGGCTAACCATCCTCTGCGGCACAGCGGCAGACTCCGGAGAGTACGTCTGCGAAACGGATGGAGATTCAGTCTTCTTCCAGCTTACCATCACAGGTAAGACTAAGATCCATTTTGTTTATACACAGCTGATCAAACCAGATTAATAGATATAGCGAAAAGAGGCACTGTTCAATGAGATGACCTACAGTGTATTAGAATACAAAATAAGTTCAACTTTATTGTCATGTGTATTTGAATACAATGCAAATCTTATGCTCTGGCTCTCTCAATCTTCCACCTCCCTCCCATAGGCCCTCTCATCACTGTCGCCTATTAGTCCAATCACTGGTGTCATCGCAAATTTAATGATGCTGTTGTTTTTCATATTTGGCAACACAGTCTAGTGTAAAAAGACTGAACAATAGGGGACTGAGACAGCAGCCCTGAGGTGCGCCGGTCGTAAGAACTAATGTGGATGAGTATGTTTTACCCATTCTCACATTCTGGGGCCTGCCTGTCAGGAAATCAAATAGCCAATTACAGATAGAGTTGACCAGACCAAGACCTCTGAGTTTCAACACCAGTTTGGATGGTATAATTGTATCAAAAGCAGAGCTGTAATCAATAAAGAACATTCTGACATAGGTATTTTTCTTTTCAAGGTGTACTAAAGCAGTATGCAGAGCAAGTGAGATAGCATCATCTACAGATCTGTTGGAACAGTAGGCAAACTTTAATGGGTCAAGGGTAGCAGGAATGTTATATTTTATATATGATAGTACCAATTTTTCCAGGCACTTCATAATAACAGAGGTCATAGCAACAGGTCTGTAATCATTAAGGCAAGAGACAGGTGTTTTCTTAGGTATGGGAAAATGGTGGTTTTCTTAATACAGCGGAACCACACACAATGACAGGGACAGGTTAAAAATGTCAGTAATAACCTGAGATAGCTGAGTGTAACATGCCTTGAGGACACGGGAAGGGATGCTGTCTGTGCCAGCAGCTTTACGAGCCTTAACCCTATAAAAAAGTTTTACTCACATCAGCCTCTGTCACCTGTAGACTGATTTCATCAGGTTGGCACTGTGCTGCTGTCACTGGGTCCAAGTTGTGTGCTTCCAAGCGGGCAGAAAAGTTGTTAAGCTCACCCGGGAGAGAGGCAGAGGTGTTGATAGGCACACCGGGTTTAGAGTTGGAGTCTGTGATCGCCTGCAGCCCCCTCCACATGCACCATGAAACGCATCCACTGTAGTCATTAGAAACATAAAAACATTACTGTGAAAGAAACTAATCACTAAAACCATTACAAAAGTCCATCGTGCTGTATATTTTATGTTACTAATCGAAAAACAAAACACTATAGTAAATATAAGTTTCTGCAGATATCTACATTTACTTATATTTGCTAATATGCTGCAGATAACTCTGCAGAACATGAGTTTAGACACAAAATATATAAATTTAGTGACATGAATCAACACATAAACAGTCACAAAAGTTATAGATATATTAGATATTTTATGACCTATCTAAAAAATAAACTACTCCACTTTAACTTTCTAACTCGGCATCAGAGCCTCCAGTCCGGATCATCTCCCCTCGTGAATCACAGCTGGAGTTGACTCACTTGTCTTCGGAGAGGCTGGAGCTCGAATGTGAGCTGTCTCAGTCGGACGCCCCCGTCAGGTGGTACAGAGACGGTCTGAAGGTGGAGGAGGGTCCCAACCTGATCCTGGAGGTCGACGGTGCCAAACGCAGGCTGGTCGTCCCCACGACTGGCATGGAGGACACGGCGGAGTATGTGTGTGACACTGAAAATAACTCTGTGACCTTTCTGGTGACCATCACAGGTGAGGTTGTACTGTGAAGATGGTATGAATGTATGCAACATGTATTTCAATTGATGTACACGAGGATAACTGTTTTACATTTTGTGAAGCCATGATATAACTAATGGATCACTTATGTAAGATAAAGTTATGACTTTCAAAATCAGTTACAATAAAGATGTTGGTATTTGGGTGGCACGGTGGCGCAGTGGTTAGCGTGGTCGCCTCACAGCAAGAAGGTCCTGGGTTCGAGCCCCGGGGTAGTCCAACCTTGGTGGTTCATCCCGGGTCGTCCTCTGTGTGGAGTTTGCATGTTCTCCCCGTGTCTGCGTGGGTTTCCTCCGGGGGCTCCGGTTTCCTCCCACAGTTCAAAGACATGTAGGTCAGGTGAATTGGCCGTACTAAATTGTCCCTAGGAATGAATGGGTGTGTGTGTGTGTCGGCCCTGTGATGGCCTGGCGGCCTGTCCAGGGTGTCTCCTCGCCTGCCGCCCAGTGACTGCTGGAATAGGCTCCAGCATCCCCGCGACCCTGAGAGCAGGATAAGCAGTTAAGACAATGGATGGATGGATAGATATTGGTATTTGCAAACTAGAACAAGCTTCCTGAGGAAATGTGATAAGCAAATGCTGCATGTTCACATTTGTTCACGGACATGTTTTGAAGTTAGGTGAGTGGTATTGGAGGTAGTTGTAGTAGCTGTATTGCTTTTTGAGATAAATCAGGACTTTTCATGAAGTAAGCTGCATGTTAAAGATTGATAAGGATTCAGTCATTTATCTCTGATGATTCTCATTATCAAACATTCTCAACAAGTACATGACAACTCCATCTTGCTTCACGCAGAACCCCCAGTGAAGCTCACTTGTCCCAAAAAGACATCTGGAAAAGTGGAGAGCTTTGCTGGGGAGCCAATCGTACTGGAGGTGGCGGTATCCCGCACCAACGCGGAGGTGAAATGGTTGATGGATGGAAGAGAGCTACAGGAGAGCAGCAACATCAGCATCACCAAGGATGGACTTGTCCGTCGTTTGACCATCCACTCTCCAGGACAAGTGGATTCTGGGAAATACACTTGTAATGCACTTGAGGATAACATTGACTTCCAGGTCAAAGTTTCAGGTAAGACAAATAACCTCTGGATGAACTACACATCAGCAGTGTTTGAAATCTTTTGGTTCACAGGGTTCCCACTCTATTTAAGAAATATTTTTCCAGTACTTTTCCAGGACATTTTCCAGGAGTTTTGCTTAGATGTACAATGTAAGACAGTTGTTGCCGACAGATGGTCATCTTAAGACTGAATAGTCTCTAAATGGACTGTGTAACATTTAGCTGGTCACTGAACAACAACGCCCCCAAAACTTCAACCTTTGTTAGCAATTTTCTATAAATTCAATATTTCCAGGACATTCAATCAAATTTTATCATTTTCTATGTGTTTTACATAGCTGGAAAACTAGTCTATACATTTCCAGGTTTTCCAGGATGCCTGTAAACCGACACCATCACTATTTTATGCATAGTTAGTATACACTCCCACATCCAGTGCAAACAGGAAGCTTATTCGTAGCATTGGATGTTAAAGTTAAAAATTATGGTTAGACAGTTTATCAGCCCTTAAAAAGATCAGCGCATTTTACCAAAGCACCATCATATCACCATACCTGTGACTCACATGATGCAATCTTGTATTCTCAGAGGCTCCGGTGAAGATCCTAAGGAAGTCAGAGACTAAGACGGACCTGAAGTCTCTGCTTTCTGACGATATCGTGCTGGAGTGTGAGCTCTCGAGGGCCAACGCTCTCACCAAATGGTACAAAGATGGCCGCCGCATCGAGGACGACGAGAGGTTCTGTGAGGAGGAAGAAGGGGCCTTCCGGTCCCTGGTCATCCTCAACGCCGAGCTCGGAGATTCAGGAGAGTACTTCTTGGATGCTGGAGATGACAAAATTACCTTCCAGGTCACTGTTCAAGGTAAAACGGAGTTGTCTTAGTCAGTGTTTCACCTTCACCTGCTGAATACATTTAAAAAGTGGATGAATATGCAGGGTTATATTGTATATTTTCTATCTTGATTTGAAAATGTCACTAAAAACTTTACAGTGTGCATCATTTGGTTTACAAATAAATGTTGAGAAAATAACCTCTCTCTCTCTCTCTCTCTCGCTTTTTTTTCTAATATCAGAGCCCCCGGTGACCATCGTTGGTAACTCAAATGACCCAGACTACCAGGAGATGGTGGCGGGAGATGAACTGATCTTGGCCTGTGAGGTTTCTCGCGCCAACGCGCCCGTCCAGTGGTACTGCAACGACCGGCCCCTCACCAGCGACTCCCGCACCTACATCGAGAGCTACGGCACCCTGAGGAAGATCATCATCTCAAACATCCAGCCCTCCGACTCCGGGAAATATGTGTGCGATGCTGTGGACGACAAGATGGTCAGCATGGTCAGGATTCAAGGTATTAGATATGATTAGCACTGGGCGAGGTAGGAAATATCATCATCACAGTTATCAAAGGGAATTTCAAATGATATCGATATACATCACCACGTCTGCTTACATATCATGTTTAAGAAGCCGACTGAGGTTCATCACACATTCGGCTGTTTGGTAATGTAAAGTATAAGGATACTACTCAATAGGCATACAGGTAGCATGGCGGTTTACTCTGTTGCCTACCAACACAGGGATCGCTGGTTCAAATCCCTATGTTGCCTCCAACTTGGTCGGGCGTCCTTACAGGCACAATTGGCCGTGTCTGCAGGTGGGAAGCCGGATTGCGGGTATGTGTCCTGGTCGCTGCACTAGCGCCTCCTCTGGTCGATCGGGGCGCCTGTTCGGGGGAGCTGAGGGGGAATAGTGTGATCCTCCCACGTGCTACGTCCTCCTGGTGAAACTCCTCACTGTCAGGTGAAAAGAAGCGGCTGGCGACTCCATATGTATCGGAGGAGGCATGTGGTGGTCTGCAGCCCTCCCCGGATTGGCAGAGGGGGTGGAGCAGCAACCGGGACGGCTCGGAAGAGTGGGGTAATTGGCTGCATACAATTGGGGAGAAAAAGAAGAAGAAAAAAAATCCAAAAAAAAAAGTATAATGATACTACTAACATTTACAGACTTCATTTTTGGAGAAAATTTAGGGAACAGATTCTCATCATTATTAATTTAGACAAAACTGTGCATCACTATAACATCCAAATTTCATCCATATGCAATTCCACTGAAAGATGATAAATATAATACTGAATTATTGCCCAGCCCTTGATATGACATGTTAAAGAGACACAACAGATGAGTGGTACATTTCAGGTTTTGATCATGTCGACTTTTTAAACAGCAACACGAGTCCTTGATAAAATCAAGAGTCGCCATAAAGAATGTAGATGTTGAGACACCTCTTTCCCTTTTCTCCAAAGAGCTGCCGGTCACTTTCATCAACAAGGAGGAGCACATGGTGGTGATGGGTTACGAGGCGGAGAGCGTGACCCTGACAGGCGTGGTGTCCAAGGAGAGCGCTCTCGTGCGCTGGCTGAGAGACTGGACACCCGTGGATGGCGAACGCTTCAAAACCCGCATGGACGGCCACTCGCGCACCCTCACCATCGACCCGCTGCGGCGCTCCGATGCCGGAGAGTACACCTGTGACGTCAATACCGATCAGATCCATTTCAGCCTGTTGGTCAAAGGTCAAATCCATCCTATTTTATTTATTTATTTTGGGCCAGTTGAGGTTTTGCTAATACGCTTTGCAATGGAGTATTTTCCCCCATTTTTCCCAGTACTTACTTCCTGCAGAGTGTCTCTGTGTTTTAGCTGGGTAAGGATTCAGGACTAGCCAGACTGTTGGCTGTCTTTGGGGAAGGTAGAGATTTTGGGGAGGTCAAGTGAACACCTCTATTGTTTTTTTCCCCCATGTTGCAACAGTTTGAAATATCTGAAATGTAGATTTTAAGCGCAATTACACTACTTATAACAACCTTGCTGTCCCTAAACAGTACATATAATGGGTAACCACCTTCTGCAGCGGACCATTTTTGGAGAGCCTAGGGGTTCCTTAACTTTTTAAAGCCGTGACCCACCTGTGGAGATGCTTTTTGGCCCGGGACCCTGCAAATATTTAATGCATTAAAATAAGCAATAAATTCTCATTACGTGTAAAAAAAAATGCAGTATTACCCTTTTCAGTCTTCATTTAAGGCCTACTAATGATCGAATGAAACAGACACAGCATGTCAACATTAAACCTTATTTAAGTGAGATTTTGGAATACACTTGAATCATTGTATTGTTTTTATTGACTTGAAAGTATTTTTGTGGCAGTGCAGTTGTGTTTTTTCCTCTCTGTCCCCAAACAAAATGTGTTTATTGTGACACCCCGTGGCCCGCCTGGCCCCCTGCTGCGACCCATTTGTGGGTAACGACCCATAGCTTGAAAACCACTGGCCTAGCCTACCATCTACTTTGCATCATTAGCCACCATGCTAGCCTGCCAGCAAAAGACCATATTTACTAATAATGCCTTTGGATACAAACACCAAGTTAACGTCGATGATTTTACGCCGTAGAAATGAGGATCAAGTTCACGGTGCCGCTTCGAGATACGGTGGCCCACGCCGACGGCATGGTGACCCTTCGCTGCGAGGTGTCCAAGCCCAAAGCGGACGTCCAGTGGCTGAGGAATGGGATTGAGGTGGTTCCCAGCCGGCGGTTTTCCATCCGGGCCGATGGAGTGGAGCGGAGCTTGACCATCCACCGGTTAACCAAGGAGGACGCTGGGGGATACACCTGCGAGTCTAAAGACGACAGAACGGCGGCAACGCTGACAGTCGAGAGTAAGTCAGAGTGCGATCTGTATCTGTCCCGTGTGAGTCAGCAGACTCTGTAAAGTGTAACGCATGAATAATCCTTTATTCTGTGGCAAACAATGATGTAGATCTTTGTACAACTGCTGTTGTACACGTGAGCATCTCCAAGTGAACACCTCCTGCTCATTTCAGAGTTTGTGAGAAAATAGCAGAACCGGCATATTTGTGTTTAACTGCTGACAATATGGACAGCATCAATGTATTTTCCAAGTGAACAGCACTACAACAAAATATAGAACAGAGAGAAGAAAATAAAAAGTGTGGAGTCGCTCTTTAAGTGCATCTGTTTGGATTTATGATGACGGTCAACATTTTACCTTTTGCATGTCAGAGATATAGACTAAGAGAAGTTGAGAAGTTTAAGTTTGTGTACCAAGGGGGCGTCCGGGTAGCGTAGTCATCTATTCTGTTGTCTACCAACACGGGGATCGCCGGTTCGAATCCCTGTGTTACCTCCGGCTTGGTCGGGTGTCCCTACAGACACAATTGGCCGTGTCTGCGGGTGGGAAGCTGGATGTGGGTATGTGTCCTGGTCGCTGCACTAGCGCCTCCTCTGGTCGGTCGGGGCACCTGTTCAGGGGGGAGGGGGAACTGGGGGGAATAGCGTGATCCTCCCATGCACTACGTCCCCCTGGTGAAACTCCTGTCAGGTGAAAAGAAGCGGCTGGCGACTCCACATGTATCGGAGGACGCATGTGGTAGTCTGCAGCCCTACCTGGATCGGCGGCGGCGGCGGCGACCGGGACGGCTTGGAAGAGTGGGGTAATTGGCTGGGTACAATTGGGGAAAAAAAGGAAGAAACTTTTTTTTTAAAGTTTGTGTGCCAAGATAAACACTAAGCCACAACCATGTGGGAACCACACGCTCTCTTCATTTCACAAACACTGCTCTCTTTCCTTTCCTCCTCATGTCCTCTCTCACTTCTTTCTCTCCTCCTCTACCCGTTCTTCCCATCTCTCTCTTTTGTCGCCTCAGTGCCGCGCGTGGTGGAGTTCCTCACTGAGCTCCACAACACCACCGTGCTGGAAGGCGAAAATGCCACCTTCAAGTGTGTGGTCTCACCCGAGGATGTCCAGTTGGTCTGGCTCATGGACAACGAAGCCATTGCCATTGGCGGCCGTTTTCAGGCGACGCACAACGGCCTGTGCCACACGCTGATGATCAGCAAGTGCCAGATGTTGGACAGCTCCAAGATCACCGCCGAGGTGGAGGGGAAGATCAGCAAAGCCTGCCTTAAAGTACAGGGTGAGTCAGCGTTGGGCGATATTGACAAGCTAAAAGAGCTCTGGGATCAGTAAAGCAAACAACACTGGAGTAGAATATTGAAATTTTCAGTGTGTTGTTATTTATAATATCTGCTATTCTTGAAAGTGAATTTCCTAGACTAACAATAATTTTGCCTTTTTGCCCCAGTGCCCTGAGTGAAAGTATGGGTGCTGTTATGTTTTCCTACAGGGATTATTAAACCATCGGCATCTTTCATCTGATTGTTTCATGTCAGTCAATCAATCAATCAATCAATCGATCGATTGCTTTATCAATCTTTATCTGTATACGTAGCACATTTTGGAGATTAAAATGCAGTTCGAGGGCCATCCAGGTGGCGTGGTGGTCTATTCCATTGCCTACCAACAGGGGGATCGCCAGTTCGAATCCCGGTATTCCCTCTGGCTTGGTCGGGTGTACCTACAGAAAAAATTGGCCGTGTCTGCGGGGGGGAAGCCGGATGTGGGTATGTGTCCTGGTTGCTGCACTAGTGCCTCCTCTACGTCCCCCTGGCGAAACTCCTCAGTGCCAAGTGAAAAGAAGCAGCTGGCCACTATCGGAGGAGGCATGTGGTAGTCTGCAGCCCTCCTCAGATCGTCAGAGGGGGTGGAGTAGAGATCAGGATGGCTCGGAAGAGTGGCGTAATTGGCAGGGTACGATGGAGGGGAAAAAGGGGGGGGGGGGTCCAAAAAAAGAAAAAACAAGCAATGCAATGAGCTTTACATTAAGTGAAGGTGCATGATAATAGACTGATGAAAAAATAAACGAGTCATAAAATAGAATATGAATCAAACTGAAATTAATTAACCAAAAGTAAGTCTGTTGGCTTCATCAGAATGCAACCTCCGGCACGCACTGGGGTGGTTTGCAGCTGAGTGCGAGATGGCTGGGATGAGAGTCAGCACCTCCAAGTCTGAGGCCATGTTTCTCTACTGGAAAATGGTGGATTGCTCCCTCCAGATTGGGGATGAGTTGTTGCCTCAAGTGAAGGAGTTCAAATATCTCGGGGTCTTGTTCACGAGTAAGGGTAGGATGGCTCAGGAGATTGACAGGCGGATTGGTGCAGCATCAGCAGTAATGTGGACGTTGTACCGGACCGTTGTGGTGAAGAGGGAGCTGAGCTGGGAGGCAAAGCTCTCAATTTACCAGTCAATCTTCCTTCCAACCCTCACCTATGGTCATGAGCTTTGGGTAGTGACCGAAAGGGTGAGATCATGGATACAAGCAGCTGAAATGAGTTTCCCCTGTAGGGTGTCTGGGCTCAGCCTTAGAGATAGGATGAGGAGCTCAGACATCCGGAGGGAGCTCGGAGTAGAGCTGCTGCTCCTTCGCGTCGAAAGGAGCTGGTTGAGATGGTTCGGGCATCTGATTAGGATGCCTCCTAGGCGTCTTCCTTTGGAGGTTTTCTGGGCAAGGCCAACTGGGAGGAGACCCCGGGGTAGACCCAGAACACACTGGAGGGACTACATGTCCAATCTGGCCTGGGAACACCTTGGGATCCCCCAGGAGGAGCTGGAGGGTCTTACTTGGGGAGAGGGACATCTGGAGTGCCCTACTTAGCTTGCTGCCACCGCGACCTGACCCTGGAGAAGCGGCTGAAGATGAATGAATGAATGAATGAATGAATGAAAATAATTAAATTCAAGAAGATAAAACCCATCCACCAATGGCAGATTAAGAGCCAATATGTACAAATAGAATATGTCACCTTATGGTGAAATCATAAAAGCAGTTGAAGTATCTTCACATTTTCAATGGGAGGCTATTCTACAGTTTAAGACCATCTACACAAAACTTTATGACTTCACCGTGAGTCTTGGTAGTTTCTCTGTGGAGAGAAATGTCACCCCCACCTGTCTGCACCCCTCTCTGTTTGTGGTCAGAGGCACAGATCATGTTCACCAAGAGGATGGAGGCTGTCATGGCGGAGGAGTTCGGCGACGCCACCTTGGAGACGGAGGTCAGTCTGGAGACGGGCGAGGTCCAGTGGATGAGGCAGGGGGTGGTCATCCAGCCGGGGCCACGGCACACGCTGGCGCAGGACGGCTGCAGACGCAAGCTGATCATCCGTGACCTGACCCTGTCTGACCGCGGGACCTACCGCTGCGAGACCCTGCATGACCGAACGCAGGTCAAGCTTAACGTAGAGCGTAAGTACGGGGTTTATGTGGGGGACAATTACATGTTTAAGGCCTCTCTTCAGACGTCCTGTGAGGGTCAAGTTTCAAGTTTTGAATCATTTGAAAATCAATTGCACTACTTTGGTTTTGATCCTCAACCTTATCTTGTTTGAATTGTTTAGCATGAAGTTAGAGGGTGGACTATGGTTATGGCACTTTAAAGCTGCAATGAGGACTTTTTCACTGATTACCCATCTCTAGTTGATTGTAATGCCTCTCTATGACCGACATAACCAAATGGGACCATCAGCGAGAAGATCAGGTATTGCGATATTATGATTCCAAATGTTTGTCTCTGGGTGGCACGGTGGCGGAGTGGTTAGTGCAGTCGCCTCACAGCAAGAAGGTCCTGGGTTCGAGCCCCGGGGTAGTCCAACCTTGGGGGTCATCCCGGGTCATCCTCTGTGTGGAGTTTGCATGTTCTCCCCATGTCTGCGTGGGTTTCCTCTGGGTGCTCTGGTTTCCTCCCACAGTCCAAAGACACGTAAGTCAGGTGAATGGGCCGTACTAAATTGTCCCTAGGTGTGAATGTCGGTGTGTCGGCCCTGTGATGGACTGGCGGCCTGTCCAGGGTGTCTCCCTGCCTGCCGCCCAATGACTGCTGGGATAGGCTCCAGCATCCCCTGACCCCGGTTGGGATAAGCAGCTTGGATAATGAAGTGATAGATGGATGTTTGCCTCCAGGTTGGACTTCCCGGGAAATCTGATGAAAACGATTTACGGCACACAGATGTGTGATACACAGCCACAATTCGAGAAATCCATCCCCTGGCATCACTACATCTTTCTCTCAAATAACAAAGAAAGACTATACTCTCCTCTCATCACTTCACAACAAATGCACAAGGTGGTAAAGGGTGAATGGAGATCTTTCTAACTAGCGGCAATGCTTATGTAAAGTGCAAAATTAGGTAGTTCTTCCATGAAACACTATCGCTTTAGTCAACAGGACAGCATGAAGTCGACAAACTCCTCCTAGCAGCTTTAATCACCGACTTACTATCCTGACCAGCTCATACAATTGCAGTTTAGCCCCTTGCCACCAGATACTAAGAATAGCTACCAAAGTCCAGGGTCCCCGGTGGGACCCGAAGGCTTGCAAAGTGCTGCAATGCAGTCACACAATAGCGTATTGAGTGATCCTGTGACTAAAATGGATCCAGGACCAAGGTGTGGTGTTTTTTCCTTGTCACATGTTAACCTCAGCTGTGCCTTGACTATACTTGAATGTCCTCTGGTTACCCTTGTAACTGAGTCGATAGCCACACTGCTGCCTCAATCTACAGTAACAGAAGTACGCTGTGAAGAAGTGCGTCGACTGGCATGTTGGCAACGTCACTAAGTCACCTCCCAAGAAAAGTTTTAATGTACAGAGGACCACCTTGGATTTAGACAGTGCCTTTTATAATCTGGTTTAACTACAGTTTAATTTCTGCATTCACTCAGGACGCATTATGATAAATACTGTTTAAATCTGACGACAACTCTGAAAAAAATCCAGAGTCAAAATTTTTCCATCACTTTCCTGGGACCTGGAAATTATATTATCAAATTGACAGATTTTTCCAGGAACCAGCAGTACTGCCGGTACCTGAGAACCAGTTAGAAAGCCAGTGGGTGTCCGTGAAGCGTAGTGGTCTATTCCGTTGCCTACCAACACAGGGATCGCCGGTTTGAATCCCCGTGTTACCTCCAGCTTGGTCGGGCATCCCTACAGACACAACTGGCTGTGTCTGCGGGTGGGAAGCCCCGATGTGGGTATGTGTCCTAGTCGTTGCACTAGCACCTCCTCTGGTCGGTCGGGGCGCCTGTTCAGGGGGGAGGGGGAACTGGGGGGAAGAGCGTGATCCTCCCACGCACTGCGTCCCCCTGGCAAAACTCCTCACTGTCAGGTGAAAAGAAGCAGCTGGCGACTCCCACATGTATTGGAGGAGGCATGTGGTAGTCTGCAGCCCTATTTTCCAATAACCCCTCGGCATCTCCCTTCCTGCAGCTCGCAAAATCTCCATCCGTAAGGGTCTCAGCGACCAGGAGACCTTTGAACGGGAGACCGCCTCTTTCGAGGTGGAGGTCTCCCACGCGGACGTGGAGGGGGTGTGGCAGAAGGACGGCATCCGGGTCAAACCCAACAACCAGTGGCGGGTAAGCACCAATGGGCTGGTCCATGGCCTCACCCTGTCCAACCTCACCCTGGAGGACACAGGCACCATCATCTTCTCTGCCGAGGGGGTGCGCACAACCGCGAGGCTCACTGTCAAAGGTAACAACATTAAATTGAATCTCTAAAAATCGAACACCAAATTGAATATATTGGTGTTCCAAGCTTTTCACGACTGTATTGGGGACGATTTCTCATGACAAAATGAGGCCCCCCCAAATGGCTTGATGTAATGCACTCACAGATTTCACCTTTGGGAGGGTTTCAGCCCCCTGTGGAAATTAGGGGAAACATGCTGGTGGGCTGTTGACGTTCTCAGTACATCTGTAGACAGACAGACTGTGTTGATGTGCTGACTGACAGACTGTTGACCGATTGACAGAAACGCCAGTGTCCATCCTGAAAAACCTGTCGGATGTTCGAGTTGAGGAGGACTTTCCCGCCACCCTGGAGTGTGAATTCTCCAGGCAAAATGTGGAAGTCAAGTGGCTGAAGGTAGAGCAATTAGACTAACACAAGCTAAATCAAACCGAGCCTTATGGCCGAGTGAGCCGACGCCTCACTGGAGCTGTTGGTCACTGATCACAATGAACTTGTGCACACAACCATCTTTTTACAAGTGCACTTTCATTTAATGCAAAGTGCATTGCATTTCAATGTACAAAATTTGCAATAGAAATCAAGATTGATTGATTGATTGATTAATCAAAAACGTATAAAACAAATGGGCTAACTGCACCCTTTGTCGATTGGTTATGCTGCAGAAATAGGGCAAACGTTCAGATGTCTGAAATTGTATGTTTCAGTCTTGTTTCTTGTCCAAACTAGAACGGGGTCGAGCTGAAGCCGGGGAAAAATCACCGGATCTACTCCATGGGAAGGAAACGCTTCTGCCAGATCCTGCAGTGCACGATGGCCGACTCCGGCACCTACACATGTGACACCGGAGAACTACGCACTTCCTGTTCAGTGGAAATTTATGGTGGGTTTCATGGTTAAAACTATGCTCAACTTTAAGAATCGGGTAGCAGAGGTGCATTGGAGAAGAAGCCCAACAGTTAGGGCTGGGCGATATGGACAAAAGCAAATATCACGATATTTTTGACTGAATATTTCGATATCGATAGTTTGACAATATTGTAGAGATGACTATTGGTGCTCTCACAAAATATTAACATGATGACATTTTTGATTAACACTCATTAATAATGTGGATATGATGTCCAGTCTAATAAGTTCAGAAAATTGCATGTCTTTACTGTAGTCTCATATCACGATATTACAATATCAGAAATCCCAGATGATACCTAGTCTTATATCACGATATCAGTATAATACCGATATATTGCCCAGCTCTACCACCTGTTTTTTAAGGACCTTAAAGAAACTATGTTGTTTAACTATGCTGTTAAATCATCTACATTTCAATAAATAATTCTAAATTTTATGCATAATGTTTGTGACACTGAAGCTAATTACTGATATTTCAACGGATTTAGAAAGAGTCTAGGAAAATCAGATGACAGTAATTTTAATGTGTGAACTACTGACATGTTAGATGATGTCACAGCATCACCAAGAGGCTGTAAGGAGGAAGTGGTGCCTTCAAACCATCAAACGTGTAAATGACTCTGGAAAGATGGAGACTTGACTGGCTAGAACAAATGACTATTTAAAAGGTTAATGATATAATTATTCAGAAGAGTCATTGGATCCCCCCCCCCCCTCCAAGAGACATTTATCTTTGAGAAACGGCATCTCGGAACAGTGCTCCTGGCATCTTGGGAGGCATTACTGTAGATCCATACTACTTTAAATAATCAGTATAGCTCTGATTCACTGTGAGTGGCATCCATTATCCCTGACCCAAACCTCTCTAACAACTTTGCAGAGCATGAGTTGAAGGTGGTGCAGGACCTGGAGGACCTCTACGTCCAGGAGGACCAGAACGCTGTTTTCATGTGTGAGGTGTCCCTGGCGGATGTGGCGGGCGACTGGTACAAGGATGGCCATAAGATACGGCCCACCAGCACCATCAAGATCCGCACGGAAGGTCAGGAGAAGCTAAACGATGGACATGAGCGGTCAACTACTTCCTCTGCAGCTTAAATCATCATTAAAAACTTAATTTTAACAGGCTCACTTTTGTGCAACGTCTCCTATCCTGTTTTATTTTTACCCATTATAATCTTCTGAGACTATTCTGTTGTTTTACCTGTTTTAATTTTTGGAGAATACACTTCTTTTAATGGTTAAAGTACTTCCCACATTTGTTGCGAAAAGTGGATTTCAAATGTCAAACCAGACCACTACCAATAAACAGTCCCTTACGCGTTATACAGATGCTATTTTTCCTAATAAAAACAAATATAAAGCAGCATGCAAGTGATATAGTATTGTTTTCTCTGTATTTAAATCATAACTTTAATCTCTCTTCCAGGGACCAAGCACTTTCTGCTGATGTGTAATGTCAAAGCGGAGGACGCCGGGGAGATCCGCTTCGCTGCTAAAGACGTCGAGTCCACGGCCTACCTCGAGGTCGAAGGTGAGTTTGTTTTCCTGCCGAATACTTCATTCATCCATTTCTCTGGATGTAATTAAGCAGAACATTTACCGGCTGGTGTTAAAGATATTTTCCTTCAACCAGAGGAGACCACTATTATCACCACTACTATTAGAGTAATGTTACAAAATGAGACGATAGCCACGATTATTTCTATTACTGTGACAACCACTCTTCCAATATAATAGATAATTACTGGTGGATTTGACGAAAGTACCAGTTTGAAATGTATACATACTAGGTGTGGGAATTACAGAGTAACTCATGATACTATCACAATACATTGCCCATGATAACGACGGTATCGCAATACACCGATTCTGCGATACTCAACACACTGCAAGACAATCATCTACGATACATCACGATACCTGTGTAACCAAAGAAGAAATGATGCCCCTAAAAAGGCAGGAGTTATGTATCTATTCACTGCAATGTGGTGTCACTTTCACAGGATTTGATGACTGAGATGAAACAATGTCCAACAAAGTGCATAGTCTTAGCTTAATGCGTCTTTAACACACGCACACGCACGCACGCACGCACGCACGCACGCACGCACGCACGCACGCACGCACGCACACACACACACACACACACACACACACACACACACACACACACACACACACACACACACACACACACACACGGTGCAACTTGTCTACTTGTGCCATCATGCCAATGGAAAAAATAAAATTACCTGGCAATGTTTCGTTTTTGCTTCAGAATCAAATCTTGCAAATATTGCAGCAAATCCTGTCTGAATAACATCTTTACTCGTTACTAAAATACTATTGCTTGCCTATACAAAAAAAAAGAAACGAAAAAAGGCATCCTCTTTTAATTTCAGATTGACCTAGTGGTTGGCGATATGGAAAACATCACAATAGTCATAGGGAATTTTACACAATATTTGCTGACATGTGCAAAAATACCATGTTTATGAATCCAACTGAGGTTCATCACATTAAGCTGTCTGGTACTATCAAACCAAAACTAGTTTTCAAAAACTACTGTAAAAAAAACAAATTTTAGGCAATAATATATTAATAATAAAACGCCATTTAAATTTCATTCCAATATAATAGCTGATGAAAGAAGACAAAAGGTAATACTGAATCACTGCCCAGCCCTGGTTTGACCTGAAGAGATCTCTAGAGTGTATTTCCTAACCTGTTAACTTGTTGATCTCCCATCTTTTTTTAACTTTATTTTTCATGTACCTCAGAGCTCCCGGTCTCCATCGTGAAGCCTCTGCGTGACCGAACGGCCCTGGAGAAACACCGCGTGATCCTGGAGTGCACCGTGTCCACGCCGCGCTGCGACGCCTCCTGGTACCGGGGCACGGAGGAGCTGGTCCCCTCCGATCGGCTGGAGATGCTGGCCGACGGCTGCTCCCATAAACTGGTGATCCGGGAGGTGGCTGTGACGGATGAGGGCACCTACAGCATCCAGGTCGGGGAGCACACGTCCAGCGCCAAGCTGTTAGTGGAAGGTAGGTTGGGAAGACGGGGTTTTGCATGAAGGATGGCCCAAGTTCCCCACTAGCTGGAGGCTGATGGGAGAACATGTAAGGAACATGGAAACGGAGTTGCCTCACACGTACGCAACTACTGGCACACGAGCAAATCTGAATACCCATTCAGAAATATCAGCACGCATCTGCAAGTTTTAGAACGAATTTGCAAACGTGGACACGTTTGAAAACATCAGTACACGATCACAAATCTCAGGTCAATACACATTTGCAAATGTCCTTTACAGTAAGTCATGCTTTTAAGCACGAAGGAGGAAGCCGCCACCAGCTAAAATCTTGTGTAAACTACTAATAAGACACAGTAGCCCATGTCGCCTTGTGGTGCAGTACATCCCGTTCGAATCCCGCACCGGGCAACAAAATAACCGGTTACACTTGTTTTACTGTGATTGTGGTATGTCTTTTTGTTTTGTTTGTCATTTTTACTGACTGCCTGTTTTACTGCCCTGACTTTTCCTTCGTCGATCAGCCAAAAGGGATCCGTGCCTAGTAAAATAAAGGTTAAATGGATCGCATACACAGGGCTACATTGGTCTGTTGATATACATTTGTTGATCCGCTTCCGGTGTGGGAAGATGGCTGCGCTGGGCGAGCGGGGCGGGCTAAGCTAACTGCTAGCCCATGCAGACCGGCAGTTCCGACATAACCGAGGGAGGTCTGGCGACGGCCTCGCCTGGCGTTGACTGTGGTGTTTTGATGTCGTCGTGTGGAGCACGGGGAGGCGTGTCGAGGGTGTCTGTCTGGGAGAGCTGGCGCTGGATCGGCTCGGAGAGCTCGGTCTGCTTCGTCTGGTGGGCCCGGGGACCACGGCCCCTGCCTGGAGCTGTGCCCGAGGAGGAAACGCCGAGGGCAGTCTGACACGACGCGGAAGCGGGGCGGGCTAAGCTAACTGCTAGCCCATGCAGACCGGCGGTTCTGACAGACATCCTGGCTGGCGTTCGTTCCCTTGGACAGTTATTTTTTTATGTTATTTTTTAAATATACGTGTTAGTTTGGATATGTGTGTTCGTGTAGTTTTTGGACGTGTTTTTGTCTTTGCGTTGTACTGCTGTGGGAAACGGCATTTCATTTCATGTCATGTACGCAAACGCATGACAAAGTGTTCCTGATTGTTACTAGAGATAAAAGTCTTTCCAGGTCCAGTATCTGAAGCGTTTGGGGTTAAGTGTCTCGGTGGCATGAAGACTTATATATGTACCCCCCTTTTCCACCAAGACCCCGTACCACCCGTACCAGTGGACTGCTACGTATGCTGTCTCTCATTAAAGTTATGAATTTTTTTCAAGGCTGCAAAGATAACTTGCATTGGAATGAAGAAACATAGCTGCTGGAGAAATAAGGCTAAACTACGCTGAAATTTATTTTCTTATTCGTGTTGTTACGATGCTGCGCGCCACAACATGCGCACAACAACCGAAAGGCCTGAAGCTTGCCGAGATGTGGTCGTCATCACGTCTGTCAATCAAATAAACCAAACTTTACAGCACGTGCCGTTAACATGCGACGCAGTTCGCTTTAAATCACGGGAAAGAGCACAGATGAAAAGAAGGTAATGACAAAAGGGGGGGGTGGCTTTAGCTAGCAATAGACACCCTCTTTTAACATTAAGGTCATTTGAATGACTTACGGTTTGATGTCTCCAAGGTAAGCTATCCATTACTCGGCGTTTGGTTGTGAATTTCACCCTAAAAAAAACTCGTGCACATTCACGAAAACACCCTGTCATTTCATAAATCTGTTATTCCTACCAAATATACTAAAATACTCAAATTCACACACAATCTCGTCCAACTTCCGCTGTGCGTCCACTTGATTTAATTATTTGGCTTGTCGCTATAAACCATTCGCTCTTATATTCATGTCATCTCACCAATTACCGCTAGGTGGCAACATTACTCCATTAACGTTTGTCATATTTAAAGGCATGGTCGCGTTTCCCAGCTCTAATTTAAACATGTAGTGCAGAATAATTTACATAGTGATTTACCTGTAGTGAGTGACCCGTTGCTCCAGGGCTAAACCTGCTTGACTGTGGGCTTGGATACCAGACACGGCAGGTGAATGTAATGAACTACCTGGCAGAATAGAAGAACAGTAGTGCAGGTGATACTGAGGACCTGATTGAGGACCACATGCCTAATCTAACCCTGTACCGGTTGTCTCCCTCCTTAGCCCAGGCCCTTGTAATGGTGAAGGAGTTGGAGGACGTGGCGGTGACGGAGCCCGAGCAGGCGTGTTTCCAGTGCGAGGTGTCCGTGGACATCAGCAAGCCGCCCGTGTGGACTCTGAACGGGGAGACCCTTCGGGCCGACCCCTCGGTTCGCCTGGAGAACCACGGGACGGTCCACAAACTCACCTTGAAAAACACCAACGTGGACATGAGCGGCACGGTCAAGTTCACCATGGGAAAGGCCAAGAGCAGCGCCGCCCTGTGCGTGATGGGAAAGTAGACGGATGTGAAGAAACGTGACTCTGAGAGTAACAGGAAGTGACTTTGAAAATGGAAAATTTTGAAGAGTTGTCGCAGTGTGTGATCCCTTACCCCTTTTCTACAGGCGGTCACTGCATTACAGTGTACTTGGTTTGTCCACGCTCGGCTGAATTCACACTGAGGGTTGGCGAGGTTAGACACCCGGAGCTTTAGTAAGTCAAAATATGTCGGTTATTCCCTTTTCTACAGTGAAAGTTGCCCCCCCCCAATAGATTCCTGGTCGACATTAACGAGGATACTGATTGATAACCATGTCCCTATTCAAATAAAGCAACAGTAGGTTATTCTGTGAAATGCACGAGTTTTATGTGTTTTGGTTGTTTCGGTGGCGTTTGAAGGACCCCGTTTTTTGAGTAGTCTGAACTTATTCAGAAAAGATGAAATCCAAAGAAAAATGTCAAAGTAGTGTTTAGGCTTTTGTGCAGGGCTCTAAGGCGGCTGTGTTTACACCATAGGTAGACTACATGAGACAGGAAGAAATGGAAGCGGATGATCCGCTGTGGCGACCCCTAACGGCAGCAGCCGCAAGTAGCAGTAGCAGTAGTAGTAGTAGTAGCAGTAGCAGTAGTAGTAGACTACATGAGACATTTAATGTGTGAGGTTTTATCTAATAATGTGGTGAAGTTTTACATACACTCTGTGTTGGTCGTGAAACAGGTTGCGTATTCAGACCTTCATACTGTCTGAACACACAGTGAGTACAGTGGAAGTAATTTATATAGAGGCCAGTGACATAGACAATGACCAAAAGATATATATATATATATATATTTGCAATGATCAGGGTTCCTACACATTATACAAATAAAATCAATTTTAGTGATTTTTACACTATATCCAATTGCCATGAAATCTGAACGTGTTATCATGGAAATAAGACGCATCCAACGATGGTAGTTGTATTGCTGTTCTTATGACATAGTTTGTTAAAGAAAGGGTTTTATCTCATTGGGACATTTCACACAGCAGGCATAAGGGACGCACAGTAAGACACTCCTGACCGTGGCAGCTATCAAAGCGATATTGTCATAGCGTGGTCGCCTCACAGCAAGAAGGTTCTGGGTTCGAGCCCCGGGGTAGTCCTACCTTGGGGGTCGTTCCAGGTCATCCTCTGTGTGGAGTTTGCATGTTCTCCCCGTGTCTGCGTGGGTTTCCTGCGGGGGACCCGGTTTCCTCCCACAGTCCAAAGACATGTAGGTCAGGTGAATCGGCCATACTAAATTGCCCCTAGGTGTGAATGAGAGAGTGTGTGTGTGTGTGTGTGCGCCCTGTGTGATGGCCTGACAGCCTGTCCAGGGTGTCTCCCCGCCTGCCGCCCAATGACTGCTGGGATAGGCTCCAGCATCCCCGCGACCCTGACAGCAGGATAAGCGGTTCGGATAATGGATGGACGGACAAAACCTTTACCATCTATAATTTTGATTATCGGTCTGAATTTTCTGCACCAACGCTCTCGGACGACAACCGGACGTGCTCATTACGGCTGAGACGAATGAGATCTTAATGCATCCCTGACGGGAAGGAAGAGAAGCTATTTTCTCCCCCGTTTCTTCCTTCTTTCTCGACTTTGCCAGGTGGCAAAAACACTTCCTTTCTTTTTTTTGAGTGCAGGAACTCAATATTGCAAGTTTGGTTTTGGGGGTGGGGGAAAAAAGAAGGCATAATCAACAAAAGTACACTTGGGTCATTTTTCATTTAGCATTTATGGAAATAAAAAGGTCATTATTACATACAGTTCAATACAATTTGGTATGATAAAAAGACGGGCCATAAACTAGGTTACATCTATTCAATCTTGAGTACAGTAACATGAATATTCCATATATTAAGGTCATTTGTTTGCTTTATTACTGTGCAAAACAAAATATACATACCTATTGAATGTGTAAGAAGTACAGTAACAGGGAAATGGGCCCTGTAGTGATTGAGCACTTAGTTTAAAAAACAAGCGTCGGACGTCATAATTCCCATCAACGAGCCTCTCTTCCAAATCCTGATTTACAAAAAACACAGAATTGCATCTAAATTGACATACACAACGATGGCTTACACGAAAGACACGTTTCAAAAATAATTACCCTGTTATGTGCCTACAACGGTAGATACTATTTATTTTATTTTTTTACACACTTGCTGGTTTTTCCTCTTATCCATACATTTCCTATTGACATGTGAGGTAACCATGTCCTGCATTACAATTACACGAACAACGTTTCCCCTTTGGAAAAAAAAAAAAGAGCGCCGGAAGAAGACGACTCTTCCACTAAAAGAAATCTGGAATAAAATCTGTTATCATTAAAAAAAAAATTCTAAATTTGATTGACAGTAATTTGTTAAACATAGAAAAATAGTGTAATATTTCTTGAGAGGATTTTCCGTGCCGACCTCGCCCAATTTATTTATTTTTTTCCAACGTCACCTCTCCAAGTCTCACGAGCCAGCTAGCCAAGGCTCTTAGTCAAGTCCACCATCGCGTCTGTCCATACTAAGCCAGAGTAGTGTCCTCTAAACGTCCGTGATCGACATGCTGTGGAGAAAAGTGGAAAAGTCAAAGTCGGTGAGACGGAAGCTGGAAGTGTGCGGCACGTGAATCTGGCGTGGAGCTCCAGTTATCGCCGGCCTGGTGAAGGGGCTTCACGTCGAGACCGGATCGAAGGGTTTGCTGAGGGGACTCGGGGAGGCGCGCCTGCCACCGCCGCACACAACGCCTCTTGTGTGCCCTTGTTCTTGGCACCTTCCCTCCTCAGAAGTTACGCTACAAAACAACAAAAGCGTCCCCGTCCCCCCCCCCCCGCCAATATGTACCGACTTTGTACTGAAGCTTTTTTTTATTCGGAGTTCAGCTGCATTCCTTAAATTCTTACCGAGAGTTCAAGTTTTGTCGATGGTTACAAAAAGAGACCGAGCCCCGAAACCAAACATCAGACATCGAGGCAACGAAGGCCGATCAGGCAGTGTTTGCAGGATTGCAGAAATACTTTCTTCTTCTTTTTTTTTTTGCACACATCCATCAAGTACATCCTGGTCCTCTTACAGATACTGGTCTACCGCTGTGCGTCATGAAGCGGTCTCTTGCAAAGTCCCCCGGAGCTGCACGTCCTGTAAGCATCATAGCTGCACTTTTAACGCCCATTTGCAACTTGTTCAATATGCAGATTAGTGTCAGGTTTAGGTGCATGTTTAATGCGTCAAATGGAGCGGATAGACATTCTCAGAAAAGGCCGTCCCTTTGCCAAACGCAGTTGGCTGATCCTGTTCTTTACTTTTGGCATCAAAACTGGTTTCAAACACAACTGCTGCTCTACAGAAATCAACGTCTAAACCCGGTTGGCAACGAAGCCAATCCTGCAGGTCACCATGTAAAGTGCAGTACAGTCTTGGATTAATTTTTGTTATGGTTGTGTTAAATGATCATTAGAAAACAACTCCACTTGGGTTTTGATTAGAGATGAAAATTATTTTTCAAAAAAAAAACAAAACAAACTCTCTCCTGATCAAATCCAGAGAAGCGATCGCATCTCAGATCCTGAAGATGCTAAAATGATGGTATATGACACCGGCAGATCACATGTGTTCTGTTGTAGACAAGGGAGATCATCAAATGGGTCTCCATACTTGAGAAAAAGAGGTAAAAAATAAAAAGTAGTGTAAAAAAAACCCCACTACAGATAAGGATGTGTGTCAAAAATAATGCCGTTACAAATGTTTGATCTAAATGTCCAATTGGCTTTTTCATTAGCAAGATTCAGCTTGTTTGCACACACACACACAAAAAAAAAACTGTCCAAAATAGCTTCCATTGTAAATGAGCTTACCATTTCTGCTTGTTTTTCTTTCTTTAGATTGGATCGTATTGCATCCTCGATAATACAATTCAGTTTCCAGTACCCAGCTTCTGTGCAGAGGCTGCTGCAATATTGTACTTTTACCACAAGTTCAATGAGATGTCATCAAAAGGTGCTGAATATGAACTCCTTATCCATCACATCCATCCATCCATCTACTCATTCATATCTGTCCATTCACAATAGGGAGAGATTGCTGGAAAGGGGAAGTTATGACACAAATGTCGGGCAGTTGTCCGTTTTACCATGAGGGAGGTGGGGGGCAGTAACGGTGCTGAGGGGAATGGCCTTGTCAGCGTTTGAGCTGTCGGTTTGGGTTTGATGGATGGCGTATGCTGGCCGGGCTGATGCCGAACTGACGTACTGATACCTGTAATCATTTTTGTTCCGCACCGAGATGCACAGTGACACTGCTAGCTTGCGGTCTCCTGGTGCTTGAGGACCGTGTAGATGTTATCTACTTTACTCAGCCTCTCAAAGAAGGGGATGAGATCAAGCAGCTCCGTGTCGGACATATCATCAAACCACGAGGCCACAGGCACCTAGACACAAGCACAAGAGTTTTTATTTAAAGCGACTCAAAAACGTAACGTTAACACATGCATCGGTCGGTAGCCTGTAATACTGACAGCCTATAAGAAAAGATTCAGCCATGTTTGAACGATGACTAAGTTGTTTTTGTAACGCTGTTCTACCGCCACTAGGTGGCGCAAATGCTGTTTGCCGTCAGTGCTGAGAAACTCCACTGGTGTCAATGTTCAATACAGAAGAGATAAATTGCGGAGGCTGAAATCAATTTCTGCAAACAAAATGGCAGAAAATGACTCAGAAGGCAGCGAACACAGATAAAGCTAACCATGACCCGCAATGCAACAAAATGGCACACAAAATAGTTGCAGTTGATATGATGACCTGCATTCCCAATGCTTCAAGTCATACTCGCTGTGTGCTGAGCCAACGTGATGTCCGAGCGTTTCCCAAGTGATCTGAAGGATTTCTCCAAATAATTAACAGTTTCAATGGCAGCATCCAAGAAACTGTCATTGATGAAAACTGAATTTCAGAGATGGACATATTTTTTTTCTTGTTGTATTGAGTTGTACATTTTCAGTCACTTGCATGAATTGTTAGTTTATATCATAATCTTCCTATTTTACCGTGTGTTGATTTTCCTTAAACACATTATATTTCAATATGTATTCTCTGTGATATTCTTGTGCATAGTCAGAAACATATCAAATTGTTATCTCAGGAAAAATAACACAATCACAGTGACGAGTGAACTTTAGAGCTCTTCATACAAGGATTCAACTTTCTGACACCTTTTGGGCGGATTTTTCAGTTTTTTTGTGGCAGTTTTTTGTGTGTTCGCTTTAACGGGACAGTGGAAGAGTCAGAAAAAGGCGAGGACAAGTAACACAGGTGTACTAACTGGACCCAAGCCAAGGGTGCTGTGGTTGGCTCTGAGCCTAGAGCTACATGTTCTCACTGGCCAAGCCGCAGGAATTCCCCGCCTTTCAACGCGTCAATCAAGATGTATATCAACACCAGCAGCTGTACGCCGTGGCAGATACCGCGCACCAAGGTTACAGACACCCCCCCCCCCACTTACTGCGTTATCCGGGTGGAAGATGTAGGAGGCGGGGGAGTTGTCGACGATGATGACTTTGTTGAGGTCGCGCCCCAGACGACTCAGGTCCTTGACGTAGTTCCCTCGGTGGAAGACACACGACTCTCGAAACAGGCGGCATCTGAAGGCACCCCACTTGTCCAGCAGATCAGATACAGGGTCTGCATACTGGCAACGGGGGGGACACAGAAGAGAAAAGAGTAACCCAGAGCAGAATAGGAGAAGAATAGAGAGCGGCACAGAAAATAACAGCACAACTACATATGGCTAAGAACAATATGGTGCTCTTATTGTCCATTTAACTACTTCTATTTGTCTTTTTTCCCTTAACGACGTAAAAGTGCTCGAGTCCAAGCTGAGTTATGTGACACAGTCAAACATTTATCATTTTAAGTACCACTATTCCATCTGACATAATTACGACTCTAAGTTGTATCATATTCAACAGTTTTCAGAACTGTTGAATATGATACAATAAGATTTGGTGCATCAGCTGTGAGTCGTGCAAAGTTACTGTCTTCTTGTAGTTGTGCCCTCCGTGCTGATTTATGTGTTACTGTTAACCACTATGCCAATGGTACAGTTATTTTTAGTCTCCAGGCAGGTTGTGGCACACTGTAGGATTCTCTCACCTTGGCTAAGCTGGCAGTGAACAGGACACATTCAAACAGCTCCCCCATCCTCTTCAGGAACTCGTCTACATGCGGCCTCTTTAGCACATACACCTAAAATAATCCACAACCCATTCGGGACGACACAGGGGTTATATAGGTGGAGAAGAACCAATGTTAAGTGTATACTGGGCAGGGCTGTGATATCTACAGCATATCCGTACAACACACAAATTCAACAAATTCATTCTCTATGATGCTGGACTGTTGGGTAGATGCATGTTAATACTGATGTCTACTTGGATACATGACAATATTTTTCTTTCTTTTTTGGACCCCCCCCCCCCCAACTGTACTTGGCCAATTACCCCACCCTTCTGAGCCTTCCTGGTCGCTGCTCCACCCCCTCTGCCGATCTGGGGAGGGCTGCAGACTACCACATGCCTCCTCCAATACATATGGAGTCACCAGCCACTTCTTTTCGCCTGACAGTGAAGTTTCACCAGGGGGACACAGCGCGTGGGAGGATCACGCTATTCCCCCCCAGTTCCCCCTCACCTCCCCCCAACAGGCACCCCGACTGACCAGAGGAGGCGCTAGCGCAGCGACTAGGACACATACCCATATCCGGCTTCCTGCCTGCAGACACAGCCAATTGTATCTGTAGGGACACCCAACCAAGCTGGAGGTAACACGGGGATTCGAACCACCGATCCCCGTGTTGGTAGGCAACGGAATAGACCGCCACACTACCCGGATGCCCTACATGACAATATTTTAAGATTATTTTCCAGATGACAATGGCTTATATGTACGGACGTGTTTCTCCAAACCGAAAAACAAAAACAAAAAACAAAATCAGTAAAGAAATGTTGACCTGGATCAATGACAAACATTTGGCTCTTTCCTGTTCCGTCTCTGCATGATACGGCGGCTGACTGAGGGCAGCGTTCCTGAACCAAGTCATCCAGAATAGGCTGTGCTTGTCTGAACAAACCTATCCTGGATTACTTGAATCGGGCCCGTACCTGGACTCGTCCACTCAACTCATCCCAGGGGTCGTTAGTCTTCGGACGTCCATCTTCACATCCCAAAAAACTTGACATTTAGTAAAGAACACGGTACTCTCACAACCAGGAAGAGGGTGACGTGTCATTATGGGTGACGTGTCATTATAAGACACCGGATGGCAACATACAACATTGAATGTAAGGTGTGGTCCGCTAGACAAATCGAGAAAATGTACACCTTGATTTATCGTGTCGGACTGCAGAAAATATGCGATATTTTTTCATTTGTCGTGCTTTTTCGGTTGGTTTCTTGTGAGAAAACGGGTACGTAATCAGTAAAGACGATCGTACCTGGTGTACCGTTCCATCAATTTCCACTGGAATGATGAAGTCTGCGTTGTTCACTGGCTGTTTGGATCACAAAAGACAGACAAATAACACAACAAAACGGATAAGCTCCACGGTTAAATGCACAATCGCTAAACGACAGCAACATTTTGGCTCCATTCGGATCAATTGTTGGATGTAAAACTGTTGTGTTTCTTTCGGCTGTCGCAAAATGTAACTAACCATCTTTTAACAAGTTGCCTAGGCGAGTCTTTACAATAAACTAATTTGGCTCGACCGCACAAGGAAAACAGAAGAGAACTGTCTGCAGGAATAATACGAGACAGATGCACTGGAGTGTGTGTGTGTGTGTGTGTCTGTCTGGGTTCAGAAACCAGCTAGTCGAGGTTTGGCATCTGCCAGCAATGACAGAAATGTCCCCGTCAGAGCCAACAACAACCAGAAGAAGAAAATCTAGACCTTAGAGTGCTTCTTACAATTACCCATAACTATCTGATGATGTAAGTGTGCTCACACAAGGGACAACAGTTATTTCCATAAAAAGACAGCTTTCGGCAAACGCTTGTGTTTGTGTGTGTATGCCCCCAAGTGACATCAATAAATAAAAAGGTAAACATTTCAGCCGGTACACATACTCAGGACCATCCTGTCCAACGTGGCCACTTTGTGGAAGCTGCATCATGGCTCTATTTACTCAGCATTCTCCTCTTCTCTTACCTTGAAAGAGCTGTGAACCAAGGTCTCGTCCAGATCTATGACCACGCAGATCTTTCCAGAGTCTTTCGACTTTGCTGGGGGCAGCAGTGGCTTGGCCTGAATCTAGATGAAGCCAAATGACGTTTACTGGACCCGTCCCAAAACAACAGGTGACTAGATGCAATACTACATTCTTCATGTTCCCCGGTAACCGGTCTTATCCTATCATACTTACGGCATACACCTATCCTCTTACGCCTCTAACATCACTCATACCTGCATTTACAGCCTATGGGCAAACCAGGAAGTAGGTTTTTGCAAACAATTTTGGTGGCGTTCAAGAGATACAGAAGACCGCGTGGTATTATGGGTGTTTACGGGAGTGTTATTCCTACAACATAGTGTTGGAAATCGGGATTGTTTTCCTTTAAACGACACTTTTCTTACCCCGGCTGTGTAATGTGTAACTGAGAGCAACGTCTAATCCCTCGTATGTGATCATAAAAACTGAATGACTCGACATTACACACCAAACACTGGTAACTTGGAAAACTCACAAGACTAACATTTGGCAGATGAAAAAGCGAGAGAGAGCGAGAGAGAGAGAGAGAGAAAGAGGGAGAGAGAGAAAGAGAGAGCGACAGACAGACAGACACACACACACACACACACACACACACACACACACACACACACACACACACACACACACAGGGTGAACCTACCCTACTTAGCCTTCTTTAGTCACTTAGGTAACGCAGACCATTGTTTTCAAAACTGAAAGGGAAAAAATAAAGACGCTTAGTAAATCCAATGAGAGACAGACAAACACACCTTGGGTAATGTGCCATTTTCCTCCACCAGCAGAGGGGCGTTATTGTTGACCGGCGGGGGCTCGGCCTGGTCCCGGCGAAGGCAGCAGAGCAGGCTGGAGAGAAAGCCGCGACTTCTGGGTTTCTTGGAGGACGGGGAAGCCAGTGAACCTGGAGACAGGAGGACGGACGCCTGTCAGACGAGTGCGGTCTGACGCACGATGCATGGTTATTTGCAAGGAGCCCCACAAGCCCACAGTCCCATGCAAAACATTCTGTTGTAAACTGCTGCCCGTCTATCAGCAAAAAAAAATCCATCAAATCATAAATATATCTAAAAACAGGAGACAATTTACTAGTGAGATAATTTCATCAACCATTTTATATATCTCGCTCTCATTCTGGAAACTCTTGATGAACAGTCAAAGAAGACATCTTAATGCATCAAGACATCTTGATGAACAAATAATAAATATGGACTGACCACATTTTTAAATAAAGACAAGACAATCTTCTATACACACACACTTCTCCAAAGACAAAAATCACTGAGACTTCCATTTGGAAACACACAAATCTTTTCATATTTGCCTAAAAAAAAAAAGTTTACTCCTTTCATAACTTTTATAATTCCACCCCCTAGGGCAGTTAATACCTTGATGAGCCAAAATATTATGACCACTCACAGGTGAACTGAATAACGATCATCTCCAAACAAGGGCACATGTCAAGATCTGGGTAGATTAGATGGTATTGAACAATCAGTTCTCGTGGTCAATGTGTTGGATGCAGGAGAAATGGGCAGGAGTAAGAAAGACTTTGACAAGGGCCAGGTTGTTATGGCTAGGAGACTGGGTCAGAGCATTTCTGAAACAGCAAGGCTTGTGGGGTGCTTCTGGTCAGCAGTAGTATGTACCTACTGACAGTGGTCCCAGGAGGGGCAAACCACAAACCGGCGACAGGTTGTTGGGTGCCCAAGGCTCATCAATGCACAAGGGCAACGTCTGGCCCAAACCGACAGAAGGTTCGACACAAGTAACAGAACATTTTAATGATGGTTATGGGAGGACTGTGTAACAGCACACAGTTGCTTTGTATGGGCTGCGTAGCCGCAGAGTGCCCATGATGACCCCTGTCCATCATCGAAAACGCCTACAGTGGGCACATGAGTTTTGGAACTGGACTTTGACGCAGTGGAAGAAGGTCACCTGGTCTGATGAGTTTCGTTTTCTTTTAGATCATGTTGATGGCCATGTACATATGCACCATTTACCTGGGGAAGTGATGACAACCAGGATGCACTGTGGGAAGATGACAAGCTGGTTGAGGGAGTGTGATGCTCAGGGAAATGGTTCTGCTGGGAAACCCTGGGTCCGGCCATTCATGTGGGCGTCAATTTGACACGTTCCACCTTCCTAAACATCATTCCAGACCGGGTGCACTTCCTCATGGCAATGGTGTTCCCTGATGGCGGTGGCCTCTTTCAGCAGGATAATGCGCCCTGTGACACTGCACATACTGTTTGGGAATGGTTTGAGGAACATGATGCAGTGTTAAAGGTGTTGCCCTGACCTCCAAATTCTCCAGATCTCAATCTGATTGACCATCTGTAGGATGTGCTGGACAAACAAGTCCAATCGATGGCGGCCCCACCTCACAACTTATAGGACTTGAAGGAGTTGTTGCTCATGGTTTAGTGCGTGATACCATAGAACACTTCGGGGGTTTTGTGGAGTCCATGCCTTGGCGGGTTGGCGGCACACGGCAGACCGGCAGCATATTAGGCAGGTGGTCCTAATGTTTAGGCTCATCAGTGTAAGCCCAGTGCCTTAACAAAGTCACTTAACGTGCAACTTCTCCCCCAGGTCTGAGCCTAAGTCTACCCAGTGCACAATAAAATCCTAAAAAGTGGGCAAGGGGCTGATGGGGGGGGGGGGGGGGGGGCAGGAGTAGCTGGGGAGAGCCGCAAGAAGGACCTGGCATGCATCCAGAGTCGCTGCCACACACCCCTGTCGACCACTCCACCAGCCCGCCTTCCAGCACGGAGTCATTCACCACTCCACGAAGACGCCCTGACGCTGATGCGCCACAGATGGAAGGGGGAGGTGGACTGCCCACCTCTGATTAGAGGGGGTAGATTTTTTTTTTCATGACGTAGTTAAGTCCCAACTGGTCTCCTCTATGTCAGCATTGGCCTGCAAGGTTCGGGGTTGATTTAAAACCGTAGCTGATGTTGAGCCATTTTCAACCCATGAAATTTGAATTTTATAAATTTGGCAAGAAACAGCAATATCAACACCAGCACTGACGTGTTTCATCACCGTCCAGTCATATCATTTAGTTTACAGCTCAAAAAACAGGTTGAAGTGTTTCGTACCTGCATAAGTAATGACTCTAGCAGGTTACTTAAGAGAAGAGGGTAGTCGGTACACATAGCAACATGCCATATATACTCTGTGTGCATGGAAAAGCGGACCGGAGACACACGTGCCTCGCAGGAGCTCTTGCGTAACCAGAAGTCTGATGTTAGTGGTAAACATTCCACCGAGGGGCTTGCCTTGCCGACGAACGTCCCACAACACTTCAAACTTTTTCACATAAAGCTTGCACAGAGCGGCGTAAGCCCTTCGCCGGCAGGTCTGCATGCGTTTAGGACACAGGAGACACGATCCGATCCGGGTCATGCTTTTAAAACAGTCCACACCGCGGCTGTATAGGTGTGTGCGATCTTGCAACACGGTCAAAACAGACTTGTGGTGTGTGTGGATTGACGTGAGGTGTTGCACTCGCGTGGTTTGCAGTCTTTGTGGTTATAAGGTGTAACGCCGGCTCACGCTGACTTGTGCACCAAAAGCAAGGCTGCATAGACATAAATACCTCTGCCAATGTGACACAACTTAACTACCGCGCCATTTCCTACAGATGAGTGGAAACAGCTGCAACCAACACAACCAAATTACAGTAGAGTTCATCATTTACGACCATTTCGAGTAACACTAACCGTTATAACATATATACATAAAGGTGACAAATTTGACTGCGGATTAAAAATTGTTGTTTTTGCTGGCCATACTGTCGAGCTGAAGATGGGAACACTCAACGGTTTGACCGCAGGTTCGGTGCCGTCGTGTGCAGATCAAGTCCCGACACGCTTTACTCGACTAAGTGGAGAGGCGAACCCTCCAATGAACGTTGCATAAAATCAGAGAAGACGGGACGAGCTGGCAGTCCATGCCATCCGAGTGCACAGATGTTTTGGGCAAGGCGCCCCTGGACTATCTGCAAATAACAGACACTATCACCGGTGAGTGTATGGGAAAGGAATTGGCCCTGAGGCTGACAGATATGAGCAGGCAGTTTAAAAACGGCAGGGAACGATATGCAAGAGTCCTCCTTAAGTTGTATGAAGGGGGGTAGTAAAGCTGACCGCGGGTAAATATCACAGCATCAGACTCGGGATGGTGGACCTTTCTGGTGCACCGGCTCACACTTTTATGTTTAGATTTTCAGCCGTCTGGCTGATGCTTTAATCCGGAGCAACTTGACACCCGCTCAAGGGGACTATGGCAGAGCACATGGCTGTTAATGGATGTGCTGAGGGGGGGCAAATAACTTGCACGATGCTGTGTGGATTCTGTGCAGAGAATCAAACCCTGAACGTTAAGTCCACGTTCAAAGTCTTGCAGCCAAAGTGTTGGGTTTTTAATGAATCAATGCAGAGATGAATGTGCGTTTGCAGGAGTTATGCCCCCCCCCCTCCCGTTTTTCTCCCCAATTGTACTTGGCCAATTACCCCACTCTTCTGAGCCATCCCGTCACTGCTCCACCCCCTCTGCCGAACCAGGGAGGGCTGCAGACTACCACGTCTCCTCCGATACATGTGGAGTCGCCAGCCGCTTCTTTTCACCTGACAGCGAGGAGTTTCGCCAGGGGGGATGTAGCACGTGGGAGGATCACGCTATTCCCCCCCAGTTCCCCCTCCCCCCCAAACAGGCGCCCCGACCGACCAGAGGAGGCGCTAGTGCAGCGACTAGGACACATACCCACATCCGGCTACCCACCCGCAGACACGGCCAATTGTGTATGAAGGGACACCCAACCAAGACGGAAGTAACACAGGGATTCGAACCACCGATCCTCGTGTTGGTAGGCAACGGAATAAACCGCCATGCCACCTGGACACCCCTGTGCAGGAGTTATCTGATGCCTAACATACTGACTGGAAATGCTGCAAGTAGTGCTCGGCGATATGGAAAATATTATCAAGATCATCTTATTTTACTTGATGTATGCTTAAATATGCAAATACCCCGTTTAAGAATCCAGCTGCGGTTCCTACACTGGTCTGGACCATTAGCCAACACACAGGCATCAGGCTCGTCCTCTAGGGTCCATTTAAGTCATGGCTGGAAATGAAACAACGAACGCACATCTGACAAGGTCACGAGGGAAAAAGTAAAGAAATAAAAGGAAATGCACACAAGTCAGTGTAGCCTTGTCAATCGTTAGCGGCTGGTGTGGGAGTCAAACCCGGCCGGTGGACGTGGTCACCTTGTCATATCACTTTCACGTGATACGTGCCAAGTAGGGGTTGTGGTTCTGCATAGCTCAAGAGGTAAAGCATGGCACCAACACTGCCAGGATTAGGTGTTAAGCTGCTATTTTGGCCATCCATGCTATATATGTACGCTCATATGACACCGCTCGGTGCTTTCCTCCTGTCAGGTGGCGAGCCGTTTGAAATATACGACTGGGATTTTCAATGAGCCCCCCCCACCCCCCAATAAGGAATAAAAACGATTTAACTCCCGTTTGGCCTCGTTTGCGATGGATGGTTTCGTCTTCAATAAAGCCCTAATTAACATCTTTCTCACTTTTTCATCTTAGATTACACACTTTGTTCCTGCCTCTTTGTCCCCCCCCCCTTTCTTTCTCTTGTTCCCTCTCTCTCTCTTCTCACAGAGCTGGACGTGACTGTGTTACCAACACACAAATCTCTGTTGTCCGTCCACCTCCCACGCAATCCTCCCCCGCTCCATTTGTGGAGTTGAACCCCACGTGACCCTGGAGGCTAGATTCTGCCGCGGTCGGACCAAAACAGGAAGAGGAAACAGAAGGGTATCAGAGGAGGAAGCGGGCTGCCATCGCGCCTTGGCGTCACACGGAGTAGCGCTGGTTTGCAGGAGTGCTGGACCCGCACGCCGTTTCTTTTGTCGTAATGAGTTTTCCTTAACACCAAGTTTGCCCCCGTGCCGAGTCTCTCATTTCATTGTTAAAATGGGAGTGCGCAAGAGCCCAGCTCTTTTCAATTTCAGCGACATTAAGGTACCAATAGGGTGATTTCCAATCTAAAAGACAGACAATTGTGTCCTTATCGCACCTCCTCTGCCCTTAATAATGCAATGTGCAAATCTGATAAGAGAGGGCCAGCTTGGTGTTAAAACCAACACAAGACGGGATACATTACCTCATCTTTTGCAGTTATCAGGGGAAACAACCAAAAAACTTGCAAGTTTGCAGGATGTAACGCGCCCAAGACTAGCAGGCGGTTTTCTACAAGGCCACTGACAAAAGGAGCGAGCGTCCTGCAGCGGGGCCCAGTGGCGCTGCAGGACCCCGCACCGTGAACCTCAGCGCTACTGGGATGCAGGGGAAATCAGTCCGCCACGCCACCAGTGGCGCCCCCAGAAATTTTTCGTAGGGGGGGCCAAATGGGGCCACTAAAATCTTGGGGTGGCACACCAAAACCAAAAGCCGTGACTGAATTTCGGGAATTCTATGATGCTGTTGTAGTGTACTGTATAGGCTAGTTGAAAACTGTCAATATGAGAGTTAAGAAAAATATACATTATTGATTTTATTTTATTTTTTTTAAATTTATTTCTGATTTTCCCCTTTTTTCTCCCAATTTAGTGGCCAATTGATCCCTATTTTAATTCAAACACCCACCCTCGTATTGCATGCGTTCGCCAACTGCATCTCTCCGGCCGGCAGTCTCGAAGGAAAGCGCCTCCCCACTTTCGTGACAAGGCGAATCCAAGCCGAACCACTGTTTTTCCGACACACACAGAGACGCATTCACATGATGAACACAAGCCGACTCCGCCCCCCTCCCGAAGACAGCGTTGCCAATGATTGCTGCTTCATCGAGTCCGGCCATAGTCGGATCTGACGAGACCGGGGCGCGAACCCCGGTCCCCAGTGGGCAACTGCATCGACACCAAGCCGACGCTTAGACCGCTACGCCACCGCGGACCCTACATTATTGATTTTAAATGAACAGCACCTAATATAAAATATCAGATAGAAGCATATTATGCATAATCAGAAGCATATTCTGCATATACGACTCGTGGCTGGGGGGGCCAGCGGGGGGGCCAGGGATAGTATCAGGGTGGCCGTCACTGCACGCCACCCGAGTGTCTGCAAGCACTAACACTACGCAGTTGTGTGAGAGAGAAGAAAAAAACCCTGAGACTGAGACTGGATGTCCTTTTCTGAGAAAAATCAGAATTAAACCCTTTCACCGAGAATGCGGGCGGACTCGGGGCTGCTTCAACCGACTCGACGCCGGCATACATTTGAATAACGGGCCCCCAAAGACTCCCGACTTTGGCCGACTAGACGATATATACAGAAAAGGTTTTTTTTTTATCAGTACCACAAACTTTTGAGTCATCAAAATGGGGTTTAAAAAGCTTCAGAATGTTAGGGTCCTACAGTGCACTGCAACTGGGCTTCTAAAGGCCTGGCAGCAATTTCATTGAAATGAAACCAACTGACCACAAGCTGATTTTCTCAAGAGATTGGATTGCATGAACAAATACATTTTTACATGGCACGGTTAAACTTGCTTTCATTGGAGGCAGTAAAAAAATACTACGATAGAAGTAGTATTGGCACCAAAGTACGGGGACCATTGTTGGTATCAATGAAACTCCGTGATGCCCAGCCATGGACAGGCTCAGTTTACCCGAGTGAAATGTGCAGTAGGTTAACCGTTTCTGGATTTAAAAAGCATGTAAACAAGTCGAATCTGCACTCAAATCCACCTTAAGCTCTACACCCCAAGAACTACGAGTCTGTTTATGAACAATTTTACACCTACAATAAAGCTGGAAAATAACAAGTGTGAGAAAACAGAAGGAAATGGGAGTGCAATATAAAGGCTAATGTAAATCCCCCCCCCTCCTATTCAGTTTCACGTTTGCTGTCACTGACACGACACAAACAGAAATAATGAAACCCTATGAAGTCAAATAATGGGCGACCACGGATCTGATGGGCAGCGGGCTCGCCTTGTGGTTAGGCAGACGGGCCCCGTTACTGGACGGTCCTGGGTTCAATGACCACATGAGGAATGTGCTCCGGTCGAAATGCCCTTGCACATGTCGTATGTGAAACACTCCATTAACAGCCATAACAGTGCAGTTTTCTCTGAAATGTCACCAGAATTATACAGAGAGGTGACCACCGGATCCGTGAATTGCCGTCTTTACGCCATATTCAGCCACAAGAGCTGCATGCAGCGTTGTTTTGCACATTTTCTTATACAAAGGAGCCCGCCGTAGGTTGCAGCAAAACCAGGAAGTAAAGAGTTTTTAACATTCATGGATCATCCTCCACTGACATCACTGGTGCACACTTCTCTGCACAATTTCCGTGGCGTTGCAGAGACACGCAACTGCTCAGCATTATGGCTGCTAATGGGGTGTTACCCCAAACAACATTCATAGAGGTAATGTTGAAAATTGGGATTGTTTCCCCTTTAGCAAAATGCCATTCTCTCCTCACACAGCAAAGCCCGTTACCTAAACGCTGACCTATCTCACATCCCCTGCATATTAAAGAACTTTTTGTCTTTCCCCCCTTCTCATCTTCATCAAGTTACTTCCTGTACCATTTCACACCACAGGTGACTCCGTAGAATAAGTACTGCCCTTCAATTTGCATTTGACCGCTGTTTGTAGTTATTAAACTCTCCACATACCCCGGATCATGAAGCTGGCCTGGTTGGCCCCCCCCCCGAGCCCGGTATCCACTTCTAAGACCAGCAGCCTCGTCTCCTCTTTCTCCATCTACCGTGGAGCTCGCGGGAGAGGAGGCCGGCGTCTAATATGAAGGAAAATCATTTCTGCAGGGGCCCGGGGCATTTGTGCAAAAAATCTCCTTAAACAATCTGTGCCGACCTGACGGCTGGATTCTCGGTCAGATGGTAATCTGGCTATTCTCTGCGGCCGGTGCTATCCCAAAGATAAGGCGACCGGCGAGCGTACTTCCTCTTCGGAGGAGGGGTATAAGCCCAGTGACCGCATCTCCCTCCACTTGAGGCTACCTCGCTTTTAGTCCGTTTCTCAACCACACCACTGTAATTGGTGGTGCATGATATCAGAAAATCACATGGAAAAATAACTTATTTACAGCTCAACAAGGGGAGGAAAAATATCACCAGCCCCTTGTACTGGTACATTTTGACCGCGATTTAAATGACTTTCTCTATGGTAAGCAAAGCAAAGCCTCTTTCACACCAAAATCTTTTTTTTTCTTCTACTGGGTTACAAACCCTGGAATTGTTGATCAGCCCCTCTTTCTCACGCCAAGTCGATGACGTCTTTTTTCCTGGAAAGCCCCCTTTCATATACAGCCAGCAAAAACCTGTATTTTGTTAACATAGATCTTGGGGGGGGGGGGCAGGTGGATTAGATTATTCCACAGTGTTACTATTTTTCATATAACGCCGGTACTTTTACAACATACAGTTGCTTTCTGCCGCGCTGATATTACATCAGCTCCACATTGCAGCCAAGCAAACATTTTGCCGTTAGAATATAAAGCCATCTTTGCACATGCATGCAATATGCAACGGAGACGCATTTGCACATGATGCATGTTTCACTTGATGTGTGCAACAAAACATGTCTATCTAGTATATGAGCACCGGGATACTGAAAAAAAAAAGTTTGGTGTGAAAAGGGTATCATTTTGTCTACTCTACTAACCATGACCGAAGGTAACCAGCACCAGTTTAGAGTTTCCGTGTTTGTGATAAAACCGACTGGTAAAATAGCAAAAGTGGGTGGCGACTGATGTAAAAGCGTGATTACCCCTCTTGTAAAGTGAAAACTAGTGGACATTTTGGAGCTGCTCCATTCAGGATGAGCAACATGCTACGTGGGACTCCATCAGTTTTTTTGCCCTCTTTTTCTCCCCAGTTGTATCCAGCCAATTACCCCACTCTTCCAAGCCGTCCTGGTCGCTGCGCCACTCCCTCTGCCAATCCGGGGAGGGCTGCAGACTACCACATGCCTCCTCCTATACACGTGGAGTCGCCAGCCGCTTCCTTTCACCTGACAGTGAGGAGTTTCACCAGGGAGACGTAGCGCATGGAAGGACCACGCTATTTACCCCCGAACAGGCGCCCCGACTGATCAGAGGAGGCGCTAGTGCAGCGACCAGGACACATACCCACATCAGGCCTCCCATCCGCAGACACAGCCAATTGTGTCTGTAGGGACGCCGACCAAGCCAGAAGTAACATGGGGATTCAAACCGGCGATCCCCATGTTGGTAGGCAATGGAATAGACCACCACGCCACCCGGACTGCATTTTCTTGCCTACGGCAGCGGTCATTTGGCCCACGTTCTCCACACCATTCTCAACGAAGCTGCTGTACATAAAGGTGACATTAGTGGAGATTCACACCATCCAGAGACACATAAGCAACTTGTTCGGACGCTGAAATCCGGCTGTGTTGCATCTTAACACAGAAATTTAACAGATAAACCCACATTTGCGACGGTGAATTAAGGACATTGGACTACTAGTAGCAAAAACTCCTCTAAAAATAAGGCAAGAGTGAAAGGAGATCAGCAATACATTAAAACATATAGATACTAATGATGCTCACAAGGATATTTTTTTAAGTTGCCTTTCACAATCTGAGAAATATCTGTTCGTTGGTGGGAAAGGGGAAAAAAATCGATGTTTGTCAGTGGGGGGACAGTAACTGTGTGTTTTCAGTAGGTAAACAAGAGCAAACTTGTGCAGACAAGTTATGCAACTGATAAGGCCACTGCATGCTCACAAGAACGCCACCACGTCACATTTCAAAGCACCTCCAATCCTCGAATTATGTCTTATCTTAAATGTCCAAGCTTACACAAAGTTTTGAGTGTTCTGCTTGGATAAATACCTCAACCCAAAGCGTTTCCTTTCTTCCTCGTTGGATTTCATCATGTCTAGACAAGGATTTGTGTCGAAATTAGCTAAACGTTTTGCGGCACTCGTCTAATTATTAAATGCTAATTATGCCCACGATTCAATTATTCGTGTTAGTTGCATCCACTTTATTAAAGCTCAAGAGTTTAATGGTGTTTTTTCTTCTAATACAAAAAGGGGCATGCTACAGCTTAATGCAAGTAATACTGTGTAAGTAGTCTGAAGTGACAACAGGACTACACCTATGATAGTACGCTGATTACAAACAGAATATAAAGCACTTGTTATTTTACGGATGACTGACAATAGACCTGCCTGATAAGGAATGCTGTTATACTAACCACCTTTTGCAGTCATGCAGCATTGCATTGTAAAACTGTATTTACACTGTCTTGTCGCAGTGGGGTTTTTTTTTTAACCATGTGGTATTGTCATACCTTTGTTATGCACTTACAATATGTTGGGGAAAGTGGCACTTCACGCAAATCATTGTAAATGCCATTACTTAAATTGAGGCTGCATATGCGATATGTTAAAACTTAGGGAGGTGGAAATCACATGAACCAACAAGTCTACTATGATAATGCCTGCAGAGCTGCAGCCAAGACTGATTTGTAGTCTTCCATAGAAAATGCAAACAAGATTAAGACATGGAATAACACGTTACACACTTGGGCCATTCTCTATGTGAATGGCACAAAATAGAAAGACGATGGAAAAAAATAATGACGGGGTCCACGACAAGAGCTTGTTGAAAATTCGATATTAATCGTTTTACTATTACTTAAGTTAATATGTAACACGCTAAAACTTCGGAGGGTGAAATCACGTGGACCAACTATTTGTTGGATAATGCCTGCAGAGCTGCATCCAAGACTGATTTGTAGTCTTCCACAGAAAATGCAAGCAAGATCAAGACATGGAATAACATTCTTGTGTCATTCTCAGCGTGAACTGCACAAAAACAGACTAGCAAGAAAAAATATCGAGTGTGTCAAAGACAACAGCTTGTTGAAAATTCAATATCGCCAATTAACGAGTGGTTTTAACCACAGACGAGGACGGGTGGTCTAACATTTCATTCTAGCTATGTAGGTCCTGCAGCGGCACGACAGTGTTACTGCGCATGCGCGGCTCGGGGGTCGTTATAAATTGGCGCTACGGGACGTTAGGACAAGGTGGGATAAATCATCAGAACGGCCCAAAATAGTAATGAAAAGTGATCGATAGCGGTTTCTGTATCCTCTCATCCGATTCATAGGATATTTTATTATTTTATATCTCCCCCACTCTATTAAAAGTTTAACGTGTTATTTCCATTTATTATATCTCCCGTGTGTTCCCTTCTTCCCATGAGTTTCCCAACTAAAGGCAAAGCGCCTCGCCTTGCGCGCTCCACACGTTCTGGTTCGGCTCCTCAACTCCTCGGTGCTAAGCTAAGCTACCGCGCTCGCCTTTCCGCTACGTTTCAAAACACTACTTTTTTTTTTAAGTTAACGTTTAAGGAGCCAGAACAGCATTTTAACAAAGCAGACTTGTTTAAACGCCTTTTATTTGAGCAACAGTCCCAAGTTTGATCCGAGGACCACCAAGCACAGCGCCGCTGTGAGCGACATGCGAAGTTTTGACAAGTGTGCAGGACGGACCCACGCCGTCACGTGACGGCGCTCCAAGTTGTCTCTGTTTGTTTGTTTGTTTGTTTGTTTTGCTGGATTTTTTTGTTGTTCCGAACTCACCCCTCTCTCTTGTTGCTTTGTTTGCGTCTTCGTCGCGACTGACTTGCGTGATGACTGAGGACGGATTGTCCATCACATCGGCGTTTGATCCTGAAGTTTGACGCACACTTCAAAGTCCTTCTCTTCTTCTTCTTCTTCTCTCTTTCTCTTTCCCCGCAAAACTGCCCGTCCGGACGCCTTCAGCGGGCCAGCGGCGCGCACCCCCGGCGCAGAGCGGAGATCCCCGGGAAACCGCACGACGCGTACACGGCGTCCATCGGATGGCGTCGGCGGGGTTTCGCTAAGCTCCCTCTCCGAAAACCAAGTTTGAAAGTAGTGAAAACATTTGGCAAAGGAGTTGGCGACTCTGATTCAATATGGAGTTCGGCGCTCCGCTCCCACTTTCGAGATACAAACATGGGGGGGGGGGTTTCAAGGCTCCCCCGTTTCATTTAAAGCGCAGCGACTTAAGCCGACGCTCCCCGGCGGAACAGCCTGCAAAGCGATCCGTCGACGAACTTGACGACGGTCCCTTAAAGTGCCCAAGTTACGCCGGAACCACAAATTGCCCTCCCAAGTATCGCAACAGATATCTGTCGCTAGTTTCACGTTGTTGTTATTCACTTTAATCCCGTTTTCAAGATTAACCCCACAAAATGGACAGGGGGGGGGGGTTAGTCCCGTACTCCGTTGACACGATTTGCACATATTCCGCCCTTTTCATTATGTCTCGACTCGAGTTTCCAAACGTAACGCCATATTCTCATGTGGGCTCCCAGTGTGAGATAACTAATCTGTAGGTGTGTACCGCATGCACCTTAGCGACGGCCGGACGTTCAAATGTGCCCGGAAGGCGTTTAGTCGGAAAAACAAAACTTTGCAGGAATTGCCGCGGAGGAACGCCCAGTGCGGGCTCCCTTGAAACCGCCTCGAACAAGGGAGTGTCGCACAAGGTACGACGTTCCGCTGTTGCGGGCAGCCAAAAGACAGGCGAATTTAAATTTTATGAATACTTTATTACGTACAATCTCTTAAAAACATTTTAAACATTTCCCACATATAAACACCGCAAATTGGTACATTTACAAATCTCCAACCGTTCAAATTCATACAAAAAGGAACACTGTGATAGAGCAATACACAAGACTTTCTATTATTACAAGGACTTGCATTTATTGTGTGTGTATGCATATATGCATTTCTGCATGTATTTATGTCCTTATTCAACTACGTATGTACATACGTACACACAAACCCATATGTTTGTCTGTCGTCATGAAATTGGTCTAATAGTCAAAAAAATCTGCTTCACTTAAATCAAAGAAGTTACTTATCTACTGTGAATTAGAAGCAATGACAACAGATGTACAAGATAAATATTTTGGATATTGATCCAATTTAGGCACTAACTGGGCGATCATGCCTGGAGCAAGCCGATCAGCCATTAGGTAATACTGAGAAACCACAGCAATCTAACAGTGTGTATGACTTCCAAGTAAAATGTTATCTACATCGACTGTTTTGTACACAGCTGTGTTACAGATAACTTCAAGTTTAACCACAGAACAATAAGTTGTACCACAAATTGCAAGGTTACTCTAAGATAGTCATTTGTACTTGTGAGAATCCTATAAACATCAATCACAAAGACACTCTGTTTTTAAACCTTGTTTTGTTCACATATTTTGGAGAATGAAACAAAAACGCTTGCACACAACACATGCAAATAAATTAACATGAAAAAGTAAACGATTTCAAATAAAAATATTTTTGGCTTTGGGTTTTACAGTTATGAGTAAATGCAAAATAAATTAGCAGCTTAAATCATTGTACATTCACATGAGCAGTATTCTGTTAAATTTGGTGATATAAACTAAACTGTGCTCTAAAAACAGATAAAACATATTGCAGGCTCATCGTGCAGAGTGGAGACCGATGCGTTAACTAAACCAAACAGCAATATGCAATTTCAGAATTCGACAACATGGCAGAATTCAAAAAAAAGTAAAACACACTTTGCCTGAAAACGTTTTGATTATACCGTGCTACCAATCAAAGAAAACCCCAAAAACATCCTGTGTCCTTTCAGCGGATAATTGTTTCCCTAGCAAAACTCATTAAATCTGATACTTAAATTAGAGGGCAGTCTACTTTCATGCTCTTAGGGTATGTTTCTTTTTGGGGTTTTTTTTTTGTTGTTTATTTGCAGAATCATATTAGTGTTGTAATAAATTCTGTTGAAATAATTAGTGGACTACACTCTCCCCTGAGGAGCCTTTGGCTACCCAGCTGTTGGCTTATCGCCTTGGTATTCATGGACGAGGCTGACATTTTTGCAGCTCGCCAGTGGTCTACGGGGGAGTTAGGGGGCTATAACAGAATATAAGATGCAAAAAACAAAAAGGATGTTCTCGTAGTCTATTTTGGGCATGTCCAACTCAGCACACTGTCCTGTGCAGTATCTCCGAATAACAAAAGACGTTTCCCACCCAGATATCTCACTTTGAGCTAGGGACGTGTGGGGTGGTCCCAGAGGTTGGGGATTGGGATGCGCTCTGGTAGGTGCGCAGGAGGACCTTGTGCTTGGTGGCAGCCTCTGTTCGACGGCCTTGTTGTTCCACCAGGAACTCTTTGAGCCGGCTGGTAGTGAACGTGAGAGTCTGCCTCCTCAGTTTCATCAGGTAGGAGTCCTGCAGCCAGGCATGGGTGAAGCAGTCCTTGGTAGTTGGACGAGCCCTGTCAGATCATATTCAAATGGTAAATCAAGCACAGGGCTTGCTTAAAACAACTGAGGACAACGACCTTGTGTATCTAAAACTGAGGAGCATGAAACTGAAACTCACTTGGCCTAACTTGACATCTTTGCTCAGTGGTTACAGGTGTTTGGGTCTAAAGCGTGCCATGGAAAACAGTGCCTCACTGAATACACTAGCTTGACTTGAGATGTTACTCTGAAATGCACTGAACATTTTGCAATTTTGGAAAAAATGATTTCTCACATCAGAAGCCTTTTATCCTATTTATTTTTTTATGTGCATAGTTCATGCTTACAAAACGTGATCAGATACATGTGCATTTTCTTTGTAAATGCACATGTATACTGCTCATTCTTAATACACATTGGAATGGTGTATCAAAAGGGGTTTAAAACTTCTTTTCCCTGAGAGTGCAGCTTTGTCAAGTTTTACTGAAGATTAATGAAAGAAGGCATACAATAAGATCATTGTGTGAATTTATTCCTGCTTTACATGCACATTGGTTAGTTTCATGCACTTGAAATTAAAATTTAACTCACAGTGTACTTAATTGTGGGGGACGAGCTGTGTGTGTGTGTGTGTGTATGTGTGTGTGCGTGCGTGCGCGTGCGTGTGTGTGTGTGTGTGGAGCAGCACTCACCAAGGGTAACTGCTCAGCATCTTCTTCAGAAAGGCAGAGGCACTTTGGGACACGTTGGGGTACAGTTTTGTCGGGTCAAACTTCGCCATCTGGATTTTGGATTCTGTCTGTTGAGGGTCTTCATGTTGGAAAGGCAGCCTCCCGCTAAGCCTGGTCACACAGACGACACACAGACAGGTGACTGATGAGTGTCCAAGACAAACAGTGTCCACCAAGACCTTTATTTAAAAATAGTCAGGATTTGAAAAAACATGGCACCTGCGGTGGTCAAATGGTTGCTGACGTGAAAATGCAACTCACTACTGGGTACGAATTAAGTTTTTAGCTACGTTGAGCCATTTATACCAACAAGTAGCTAATTGATAAGTTTGTATCATTAATCTGATGAAAATATTAATTAATGAGTTTCAGCAAACCCTATCCCCATAAAAATGCATACATACGTACATATTATTTTGGAATGAAAATAAACATTTCGGGACATGGTGGGAGGTACAAAGATAATACACACTCACATAATGTAGGTGACAACCCCCAAACTCCACACATCAGCAGGAGGACCCAGCGCCTCTCCTTTCACCATCTCAGGAGCTTGGGTCGCATGTGGGTAAAGGTTCATGTGGGGGGGGGGCATTTGCAAAAAATGTTAATAGTCAGCAATATCAAGCCACACTATTTATGCAGACAGGACATGTTTACATCATCAACATTTAATTTAATCCTTCGTTTACAGTAAATACAAAAAAAATGAATAAGAATTCGTCAGAGAAAATGTATGAAAAGGAAATTCCAGTAAATCATTCAAGTTAGCTGGTCCGAGCAATCTTGCAGCCACGCCATCTACCATGTACTACCTTTACCAATAACCCCCAAACACCCCGCCGCCACCACCCCTTCAAGTGCTAGTCCTCACCCATGTACTCCAGCGTCCCGGCGTCTGAGTCCTGCTGTTTGAAACTGAGGGGGTTGAAGCTCTGGGCACTCCCGAAGTCAACGATCTTGATGACGTTCAGGTTGGTCACCATGATGTTGTCCGGCTTGAGGTCCAGGTGGAGGACGCGGCGGTTGTGGAGGTACTCCATGCCCTGCAGGGTCTGCACCAGGTAGCCCACCACGTCGTCCTCCGAGTAGCGAAACCTAGCGCAGGGTGGATGGGATTAAAACTTGAACGTGTCTGTCATCTTGTCATGTTATGTTGTGAAATGTTATGTTTATGCTATTGCTTTGAATTGTTTTAGTGGCAATATAAGAACAAATACTATACAGGGAGATGTACATTTACATAAAAACTCTATGTATCTTTATTTGTACGTGCATACATTCACTATGTATGCAAATAAGTAATTATATTGGGCTAGTAAGTTTATGCGTGTACATATCCATCCATCCATCCATCCATCCATCCATCCATCCATCCATCCATCCATCCATCCATCCATCCATCAAAGGGAATTTGACTGAGCATACACAACCACAGCCTTTTGTTGTCAAACAGCTCAAATCAATGAAGAATTTTACTCTGTTCGGGTAAGAAAAGAAATTGCTGTCTGGCTGGCAGGTGAAAATCCTCACCACTTGAATTGTACCTGTGTCTAAGTGTCTGGGTCTGTGTGCAAATGTGTGTTTGTGAGAGAAAGGAGACAGGTAGTCCAGATGCAGAGAGACGGGTCCTACCTGTCTACGAGACTGTAGAGCAGCTCTTTGCCCGTGCAGTACTCTACCACCAGCACCAGGTAACGCGGCGTGACATAGGCTTCGTGCAGCGCCATGATCCTATCGTTGTGCAGGGATTTGAGGATCTCGTACTCCTTCAACACCGCTGGCTTGTTTTCCTGGTTGTAAGGAATGATCTTTGCCATGTAGACTTTGCCAGTCGAGTTTTCACGGCATTCCCGAATGACTCCGAATCGACCCCTGGTAATAGGAAGACCGACACCTTCACTAAATAATAGTAGTGTGAGATGATCCATTTTACATTACATTAACATTTACTTATTACGAAAACGCTTTTATCCAGAGGGACTCACAAGAGAACAGGCACTATCGAGTGCTATACAGTTATCATATAATCTCGTGCAAGTGCGCCTTAGAGCATCAAGAAGTGGGGAATAGGGGAATTTCAGTACAAAGTAGAAGTAAGGAAAACAGGCCAATCATGCTGTCAAGTGCAAGTAGAAAAGGGCTCAATAGCCACCAATAGTAATGGTATCTAAGTAAGTATGGGCACAATAGTAACAGCCTATGTCAGTACATATTCACTGCTTATTATTGCCAAAAACCTGTGCAAAAAAAACCCTCCAAGTTCCCAGACTCACTGGATACCACAGCTTTTCTCACCTGCCTTTCTCTTCAAGGAAGGTGTAGGGTTTTTGGGGAACCCCCTGTCGCAGGGCAGTGGAGGGCCCGCCATGTCCTGTCGGGGTCACTCTGGCGGAGGCGCTATCGCTCTCACCGATGGGGCTCAGGCTGGACACCTGGAGCACTTGGGGGGAGAACGAGGGAGCCGGTATGGGTGTGGGGACGACGCGGGCAGTGGCAGCCGGGACGTAGGTGGGCACTGCAGCCATGACGGGTTTGGTTGGGGTGGAAAGAGGGGAGTGGTGCTGGGGCGGTGGGGATACAGACGGGGTCTGGGTCATGGGCGGCACCACGTTGATGGGACTCTGGGGTTTCGGGAGGACAAAGGGTGGGGGAGGCTTGACTGCGGGCGTAGAGGGCAGATTTAAGTTTGTGCCGTGAGGCTCCTGCGTGACGGGGCTGGCAGGCGATGCGAGCGTTGTTGGGCTGGAGGTGCCTGGAGGAGGGAGGGGAGCAGGGGCGCCCGCCTCTTCATGGGAGGCGGCTGAGGGGACGGGTTTACTGGGAGAGCTGGTGTGGACCGGTTTGAGTGAAGGGGAGATCATAGAGGAGGTCCCCGTGGGTGCCGGAGGAGCTGGGACTGTCTTTACTATGGCCACGGCAGGAGATGTCCCACCCCCTATGAAAGCAAACAGGCCAGTTTACATGGAATATAGGTGAACTTCAGCTTTGTGATTTCTTCAGTTCACAGCAAGCTGGCTGGTACCAAAAGTATGTTGTACACATGGGATTATTAAATATAGTAAGCCGCCAAACTACGCTAGATATCAGTCACCACTTTCAGACTCTATGGGGTTTGTAACGCTTAGTCTTCCACATTAGAAATGAAACTGAAGACCACCTGGTCCAGTTCTTTGTTCCACATCCTATGGAATAACTCTGAATTACACCCTCATCACATGCATGCTTTGTTTTCTATTTCAAGCTTTACACAATATGAATGCAGTGCGTTGCTAATTTAAGCTAAAGCCAAAACAAATACAGTGGTGTTTTGCCCTACACTGCAGAGCAACTCAGAAAAACACACCATGGTCACGTGTTATGAAGGTGATGCTGGCGTTACCTGAGGAGTCCAGGCTGACCTTAGCAGACCAGTTGCTGTGAGGCCCCTGTCCGGCCTTGTTGACGCAGGCCACCCGAAACCTAAAGACGCCCCCTGCTGGCAGGTCTGTGACATTGTAGTAGCAGTCTACCACTCCACTGGCTACGATCAGCCAGTTAGTATCTCCTGCAAGGAGGAGGGGAGGAACAGCAAACAAGAGGAGGAGTTGGATTTAATTTGGTTTCAGGGCTTTAGCTGGTGGAGCTTGGCATGGCAACTGCAAGAGTGCCGGTTTAATTTCCACCAGGGCCGACCGCACTAAAATTGATATGTGATGTTATTGTAGAGCCAAGTGGTATTCAACCATATGCTGTGGGCGTAGGCGGGTTTTCTTTCCAACCAAACACCAGCTGATTTCATTATCCATGTATTCAGCCATGTGCAAAACACCTCTGGTTTAAGAAAATAAAATGTTGTTCGGCACGGTCGGCGCAAGGCAGTTTGGATGAAACCATTCACAATATCACATTTTAGATTTGCAAGAGTACGAGATCTGAGTCTCAGAAGGTAATTTAGTCCTAAAAGATGCAATCTAAAGAAAAAGAGCTGAAGAATAAAAAAAAAGAAGAAAAAAAAGAAAGCCAGCTTACTGTGAGTGACAGCAGCAGTCACTTCACATTACCAGTGTTTTCAGTGTGCGATGCGAATAATTGCTTCATGTTGACACACTTAACACTACTGTTGTGGGGGGAATGGTGAAGCTGGAAAAGGAGTTCATCACTGATGTGACCCAACACAAAATCTTGTTAATCCTCACTGCAAAATATTTAGGCATACACAAACAGTTTACGACTCAGACGGTCTGCTGAGAAACCATTCAGCAAAATGATTAGGTTTTAGTCCCGGTGCAGGCATGATGAAAAGAGAAAAAAAGTGCGTTCAAATGTAAATTAGATATTGGCACATTCTCCTCTTAATGGGGACGCAAACCGGCGGATCATAAAAATCGTTTTAAAAAAAGGGCTGGAGGTAGATTAAAAGAACACATTGCTTTACAAATCCATTAGGCCAAAACACCAAATAAATGCAAATATAACATCTGCCAAAAATCTTTCAGTCTAAATGTGAGTCACCTTATTTTCATTTAAAATATTATGAGATGACTGTGTGATGACTCACTGTTGATGCCCACAAAGGCTTTGCGAGTAGCAGTGTTAACATAGTGACCATGCACTTGTGCACCGAGTCGCTCTGCTCCCAAAGCAGTTTCCATCTACTCATCCAAACCTACAACTCATTAAAGATCTTTCATCCATCCATCCATCCATTATCCAAACCGCTTTTCCTAATTAGGGTCGCGGGATGCTGGAGCCTATCCCAGCAGTCACTGGGCGGCAGGCGAGGAGACATCCTGGACAGGCCGCCAGTCCCGTCACGGGGCCGACACATTCACACCTAGGGACGATTTAGTATGGCCGATTCACCTGACCTACATGGACAACCCAAGGGTTCGAACCCAGGACCTTCTTGCTGTGAGGCGACTGCGCTAACCACCGCGCCATCGTGCTGCCCCTTGCTGTTAGGCACACACAAACACACAGTCCCACAGTAAAGTGAGGTGTAAAGACCTTTCGGTCTTTTTTAAAATTGCTCTTTTCTTTGAATCCGAACCCCTGAGTAGGAGTGCACTGACCCGGCACAGCCATGCCTGATATGACAGCTCGCTAAAAATGGTACGAGCGCAATAGTACAGGATTTTATTTATAGTAGCAAATCACTTGACATCGTGATCAACCCGCTGGTTAAATCCAGAGCTAATGTGAAGTGCCCCTTTGGCTGATAGTAATTTACTGTGTTGATCAAGGGCACCTTGTCTCTCTGGTTAAAGGACATTTTCGAACATCTGGTGGCCTTTCTTGCATCTAAAATTGGTTTGCTGTCCCTGCGAGCCACCTGAAAATGACCTGCAACACTGCAAACCTTTCACAAGCCCCTGAACATCGGTTTTGGATTATTTTCTATCAATTTTTTTAAAATTTTGATATACTATATTAATCCCCGTGGGGAAATTCCTCTCTGCATTTAATCCATGCTAGTTGTGTAGCCAGGAGCAGTGGGCAGCCGCCGTGCAGCACCCGGGGACCAACTCCAGTTCTTTTCCCATTGCCTTGGTCAGGGGCACTGGCAGGAGTAGTAACCCTAACATTTTGATGGTGGGAGGATGGTTGTCTTTTTGATGGTGGGAGGAAACCGGAGCACCTGGAGAAAACCCACCGCAGACACGGGGGAGAACATGCAAACTCCACACAGGACGACCTGGTTGGACAGCTCTGGGGTTCAAACCCAGGACCTTCTTGCTGTGAGGCAACAGTGCTAACCACTGGGCCATCATGCTGCCAATTTCAAAGGCAGAAAACAAGACCTAATTTGGGGTAAAAAAAAAAAAAGAAGAAATGGATGGGGGTGTTGAACAGTTGTATGGATTTTCATGGAAAAATACAGTTCATGGAAACCTCCCTGGGTTTCAGGTCAATGGTCGCTCACCTTCTGTCTTCCGCTCCAGGGTGTAGGTACAGGGGGACTTGATGTCCGCTGGTCTCCAGAGAACCAGGGCTGTATTGTTATAAACTTGGGGGATCTCAGGGGTCCCTGGCCGCTTGGGGATACCTTGAGGAGAGGTGTTTGGGTATACCGGAATTTGGAGAAGGAGGAAGTTATAGACAGAAAGATGGATAAGTAGGAGGTGGGATGGAGAGAAGCAAATCACTGAGTTCAAACTGAACACATGTTGGTGGTATCTTCACCTCCTTCTGATTTTATTTAAACAGCAGAACATGCTACTGCCATCTCAAGCTGTCACCACACATATAATGCCCTCTATATAACACCAAAACTCTGATCCATGTGCTTGTAGAAATTTTCATTTTTGAGGGCCCAAGGTAAAAAAAAACAGCAGCAGGTATTACCTCGGTATCTGAGGTTCAACCAAAGCAAATCTGACACTAATAGCATTATCCCCTCATTTCACGATGTGCTCTCCGTGATGCCGGCCCACCGGTGTGGACGATTGGGCTAGCGACTCAGACACGATGAGCCGTCAGAGGGATTTTTCACACCGCTGAGAGATAATCAGGGGGAGACAAATTGCATCTTGGCTGAGCTGAGCAATTCCCCATGTCCAAAGCAATGCCGGACAAAGTTAAAACGCTGTGTTATTGTACTCGACATCTGAGAAACACATTTGCCACCGGAGCCCTGAAATTCACCTCGTCCCTGTCACTTTTACGAGTAGTCTTGGCAATCGTTCAGCGCCGTCGTTATTTATGGTGCGTCGTTGTTTGAACAAGGCCGTGGATGGGTCGTGGAGTATGACCTGCCACAGTCAATTACAAGAGCCAACCATCTCGCTAATTGCAGTGAGCACCATTCATTTACATTAGTGATGAATATGGGAGCAGGCAAAAAGCCATTAAGTTAATCGTCTGTGAAGTCAGATTAATATTCATATCCTTGGCATTAATATTCACTCTAACCACTCTCTAATTTGAATTCAATTATGTAAAATCCTCAGTGATACATCACATTATGAATATTAAATATTTTTGTGCAGAAAAAGAGGTGGTTCCCCTCTTAGGATGGCTCACTCCATGTAGCCTCACCCATTCATTTTATCTGGAAGAATGACTTGCCTCAACTAAATACAAATGCAAAGTGCTAACCTTACGACCTCTTCATAAAAAATATATCGAATATCAAACGACACATTTGTGATCGATGGGTAGTTGCAAAAAAAAAGGTATTTTAATGAAATAATCTTAAATGAACACAGTGACGAGCTACTTACAAGCTAGAGACAATGTGCAGGAGCTGGTGATAGTGGCTAGGGGGTTGGTAGCCACACATTCATAGAGTCCAGCATCCCTATGGCAGGTCTTCATGATCGTAACGAGCTGTCTGCCATCTGGGTGGGCGATCAGGTTGATTCTGTCATCCACCTCCAGTTGTTTCCTGTCTGGAATGCACACATCAAGGTAAGTCAGTAAAAGAGACTTTAACAAACACCCCCCCCCCTCCTTTTTCTTCCCAACTGTATCCAGTCAATTACCCCACTCTTCCGAGCCATCCCGGTCGTTGCTCCACTTCCTCTGCCGATCTGGGGAGGGCTGCAGATACATGTGGAGTTGCCAGCCGCTTCTTTTCACGTGACAGTTAGGAGTTTCGCCAGGGGGACGTAGCGCGTGGGAGGATCGCGCTATTCCCCCCCAGTTCCCCCCCCCCCGAACAGGTGCCCCGACCGACCAGAGGAGGTGCTAGTGCAGCGACCAGGACACATACCCACATCCGCCTTCCCACCCGCAGACACGGCCAATTGTGTCTGTAGGGACGCCCGACCAAGCCGGAGGTAACACAGGGATTCGAACCGGCGATCCCCGTGTTAGTTGGCAACAGAATGGACCGTTATGCTACCCGGACGCCCCAGACTTTAACAAATTTGAAACCTGAAAAATCTGTCACAGAGGAGCTGAATAAACAGACTTGCATCTTATTGTAGGCCTGAGGAATTTCTGTATAATGTCTGGAACAAACCTTTAACCTTGGTACTAATCTGGTCAAAGACTGTCAGTTTCTTTGACATGTTACGCTTTAAAAAATCCTAACGATTGATTTCAATGTATTTTGCACTAATTTTCCTAGACTTTTTTCCAAAGGCTCTGACATAAATGTGAGTGATGTAAATATCCGTACTATACGAGGGAGAGGGGTGAGAAGGGTGGGGGCAGGGCTCTTTTTGCTTTTCTTTTTAATGTTTGTTGTTAAAAAGCAAAAGAAATACACAAATATTACCAGTGCACTATGAACCTGCAAATCTTATTACACACTGTGCAATCCCAATCAAAACATCTTTGCAAAAAAGATGAGTCAGTAGCAGCTCCAAGGTTAAACCCCCAGGACCCCTTCTCTGATCTACAATATAAAAGAGGGAGGCTCTGGACAATCTATGCAAGGATTACACCAAGTGTAGGGATACAAACAAGGCTTTTGAAAAACTGATTTTACAACCCACCTTTCATCCATGTGATCTTCGGATGTGGACTACCAGCTGGAAGGCAACTGAGAGTGACAGGGTCTCCCACCAATAAGACTTGATCTTTCAGCTTGATGTGGAACACAGGAGGGAAATCGGAAACGGTGCATGCTAGCTGTTGCCGGTTTGAAGGATCCTCCTCTTTGGGTCCTGATGAAGGGAGGTCAGATTTGGATGGTGTCTTGTCTCTTTTGCTTCTCGTTAAACCCCACCTATCCCAGCGTGACCGCCTGTCACTCTCCACCGTGTGGGAGACTTTCTCCGAAGGAATGCTAGAATTGGATTCAACAGAGTCCTTTGATGCGCCGATGCCCGTCTGCTTTGCTAGCTGGTTTTCAGGGATACCCATTTCTTTGAGTCCTCGTCCCTCCGACTGGGAATGACGATGCCGGCTAAACAGGGGGGTTTGCTTTCCTTCTGACGCTGTTTCACCTCTCCTCTCCTCAGACTGACTGCGGATTTTCGTGGATATTCCTGCCACCTTGTTTTCAAACTTCTGTCGCATCGCCAGGACAGGAGAATCTGCCACTTTCTTGGGATCCTTTTGCTCCAGATCTTTCCGAATCACCTCCTCAGCACGCGTTTTGGCGTCTTTCTCCTTCCTCTCCTCCGACTTTGTCCTTATTTTGGCAGAAATTCCAGCAACTTTGGATTCAAACATGCGTCGCATAGCAAAAACTGACGATTCTTCAACATTTCTTTTTTCCTTCTCGTTTAAATTCTTCTGCGCCCCTGTGCTGTCCAGCACTTTTGTATCAAGGGATCTGCTGCGCCCAATGGCCCAAGTCACTCTCCGTTTGCTAGCAGATACTTCCGATGTCTCCTGAGGCTTTTCCTCCTTTATTCGCTCTTCTTTTGGTTTCTCATATTGCTTATCAACAGATGATGACCTTTTGGTCCGCATGGAGAATCTCCCGATAAGACCCAGACCTGACCCCTTTTCCACTTCTCTCAAATCTTGAACGGATTTGGATTTCTCCTGCAGTCCCTTGGATACCATTTCAAGAGGAGCCCCCCTCGGCCCTGGTCTGTAAACCTCTTCACCCCCCTCTACCGCTCTCCGGCCCAGCACAGGGGATTTCTCCTCAGATTTGTTCCTGGTAAGCTTCCGAAGGCCGCGGGTCAATGACGACTCCCGCTTCTTAAACCTGGCTTCAAAGACTTCCTCTGAGTCAATGTCCTTGATATCTGTTCTGAGAACCAGCTGGCGAGGAGTGGTGGGACGATCAGGGATGGCATCAGCTTGACGGTGTGTGGTTGCCACTTTGGCAAATACTGCTGGATGTTCTGGTAATGTGGGGGCATCTGTGGATTTTTTCTCTCCATTACTATCAGATGTTACAGAATTTACCACAATGGTTTGCATAACACTTGCATATGCAGATGATGGTTTTCCATTTTTAGGTGTAAGTGCAGGAGAATCCGTGACTGTTTTTGCCTCCTCTCTGTTTGCATTGAACTCCTGGATTTCTTTTGGTTTTTCTTCTTTATCATCTGCCTCTATGACAATTATAGGAGCTAGCACAGAGGGTGATGCTCCTTGTGAATGCAAACTTATTGATTCCAAGTTATCTACCTTCGCTGAGTGGTCTTTGGTCCATCTCTCTGTTATCTCATCTCCCTTCATATTCTTCCCATCTACGTTTTGCTTCTCTTCCAGTTCTTTAATATTTTCATACTTTTCCTCTTGGTCCATTCTTTTTGGGGTAGGTAGTGTAAAGGAAGTGGCTTCCGTGGGAGAGGAAGGAGCAAACTCGAGCATTGTTTGCTCAGTTAATGCAGACATTGACGTTGCCTCTTGGAGTTTCTTTCCCTGTATGCTTCCATGGCTCTGTGATGGGATCTCTAAGGGGGCTCCAAACCTTCTGTGAAGGGGCATGGGTTCAGAATCCCCCTGAGTGAAGGAGGCGCTTTTCCGGAAAACTTTGGTCTTTGGTGTATCTTCTCCAGCACTCTCCGAAGACGCAGCTCTTGCTAGTGTTGGCGGTGCCACACGTGATCTCCTCAAGTTTCGATCAAGTGACCCTGTTCGCCTTTCATCATCTATACCCAGGGTTTCAAAGAGAGGGCCTCGCAACCCACTCATCTTCTTGTCAACACTTCCTCCCCTAAGCAGCCGTTGTCTCATCAGTTCCAGTTTTAGGGCATAATCCTCCTGGTTTAATTTTGTCACCCCGGGGTTCGGGCTGCGATTGGGTAATTCCATAGAAACAGCCTTTTTAAGACTCTTTTTGTTCGCCTCTGAGTCACCGCTGCTGTCTCCTTCCTCTGGATCGATGTGCAGCAGCAGGGCTGAGTCAGCAGAACTGCCCCTCCTCATCGTAGCCCGCTTGGCTTTTATCTGTGAATCCTCCATCTCCACACTGGATCCCTTTTTAAGGGGGACTCGTTTTGTTGTCACTCCTTTCTCATCATCTAGGGACTCATCTTCATCTGTTACTCTCTTATTGGTCCCTCCCCTTCCACCTGCCATTTCTTTGTCCTTTCTAGTGGTCCCATTGAGCCGTCCGACACCATCTTCATCCCCGGGGATCTCATTAAGGGAAACCCGGGAACCAGAGAAGACCATGGACAGTGGCATGGGAATGAAAGGTAGTTCATCCACATCTTCATCTGAGTCAGAGGATGAGGAGGGCGGTGGGGAGCCTTCTTTCAGATGGCGGGCCACAGCAATTGAGATGTGACTGGAAGAGTCGTTAAGGAGCTCTGGGATGGTCCGCATCACCATTTTAGATTTGTAGCTGATCAAGGAACGCTGCGGTCAAGAAAGTGAACAGACAAGAGGGTGGATGGAGAGTGTGAGTTGTAAACATAGTACACATCAGGTATTTCTGGTATGTGTACTATACCACATCTAGTAGCTCTATTTGTTATTGCATGTATAACATACAATGTCTAAAGAATTATGATTGAGACAGTATCTACTGGGAAGATTAGCAATCTAAGAGTGTCAGATTCTCTTCTTTACTATGTGAACATGATAATCATTACTATCATTATAATGTGATGATTACTATTATTGTCCATAATACTGACCACATTATAGATGATTGTGTTCCAGAGTGCCATACCTGCCATCGCCTTCTCGACAAAACTTGCTTCAGTAATGCCGTGTTGATGCTTTTGCTGGATGATGACTGCAACACAAAACAAGGGAGAGGTCCAAATTTCCCTGGTACTCTTTGTCATACAAGTTCTTATTCAGTGATGGGTGGTCCAATACAGTCTAGTGTCTCCTTTGAGTTATAGTTTACCTTAAACCAAGGATGACGAAGGCACTCAACTGCACTGGGCCTCCTAGGAGCAGGAAACAACATGCATATGAAATGTTTGTTTGTTCATTAATTTTTTACTGAAATAATATATAAGCATTGGGCTGTGAGATGAGCAAATAAAAGGGAAGTACGGTGGTAAAGGACACATTTAGATCTCAGAAGCAGGATACTCACAGATGGTCCACCACTAAAAGCTTGATGACAAACCCCTTGGCTTCTTTACAAAGGTCAGAGAACATGCTCTCCTCAAAAGCCACGTTGTAGTTTCTAATATTTAAGGCAGTGGCTCTGTCATTTTCACCAGCAAAAGGAGAAACACCAGTTAAGCTGAAAAGCAAAAAAAATCGTCATTAGAAACATATTTGTTGACTTTTACTTTAGTCAAGCTGTTGTCCAAAGCCATAGTTTCCTTTGACCTTAGATGCTGAGGCCAGAAATGTAAAAATACTATAAAAAAAATCTAAAGAGAATGATTGTGTGTTTCTCTCCCCCCCCCCCTCCTCAATCGAATTTTTTGCCCAACTACCCCACTCTTCCGAGCTGTCCCGGTCGCTGCTCCACCCCCTTTGCCGAGCCGAGGAGGGCTGCAGACTGCCACATGACTCCGCCAATACATGTGGAGTTGCCAGACGCTTCTTTTAACCTGACAGTGAGGAGTTTTGCCAGGGAGACGTAGCACATGGAAGGATCATGCTATTCCCCCCAGTTCCCCCTCCCCCCCGAACAGGGCCCCAGACCAACCAGAGGAGGGGCTAGTGTGGCGACCAGGACACATACCCACATCCAGCTTCCCACCCGCAAACACGGCCAATTGTGTCTGCAGGGACACTCTACCAAGCTGGAGGTAACACGGGGATTCGAACTGGCGATCCCCGTGTTGGTAGGCTACACAATAGACCGCCAAGCCACCCGCACGCCCCTGATTATGTATTTTTAAACGTAAATTCCTCAACTCATAACTAATGCATGGCAGATACACTACCGTTCAAAAGTTTGGGATCACCCAAACAATTTTGTGTTTTCCATGAAAAGTCACACTTATTCACCACCATATGTTGTGAAATGAATAGAAAATAGAGTCAAGACATTGACAAGGTTAGAAATAATGATTTGTATTTGAAATAAGATTTTTTTTACATCAAACTTTGCTTTCGTCAAAGAATCCTCCATTTGCAGCAATTACAGCATTGCAGACCTTTGGCATTCTAGCTGTTAATTTGTTGAGGTAATCTGGAGAAATTGCACCCCACGCTTCCAGAAGCAGCTCCCACAAGTTGGATTGGTTGGATGGGCACTTCTTTGAGCAGATTGAGTTTCTGGAGCATCACATTTGTGGGGTCAATTAAACGCTCAAAATGGCCAGAAAAAGAGAACTTTCATCTGAAACTCGACAGTCTATTCTTGTTCTTAGAAATGAAGGCTATTCCATGCGAGAAATTGCTAAGAAATTGAAGATTTCCTACACCGGTGTGTACTACTCCCTTCAGAGGACAGCACAAACAGGCTCTAACCAGAGTAGAAAAAGAAGTGGGAGGCCGCGTTGCACAACTGAGCAAGAAGATAAGTACATTAGAGTCTCTAGTTTGAGAAACAGACGCCTCACAGGTCCCCAACTGGCATCTTCATTAAATAGTACCTGTTAGAGCCTGTTTGTGCTGTCCTCTGAAGGGAGTAGTACACACCGGTGTAGGAAATCTTCAATTTCTTAGCAATTTCTCGCATGGAATAGCCTTCATTTCTAAGAACAAGAATAGACTGTCGAGTTTCAGATGAAAGTTCTCTTTTTCTGGCCATTTTGAGCGTTTAATTGACCCCACAAATGTGATGCTCCAGAAACTCAATCTGCTCAAAGAAGTGCCCATCCAACCAATCCAACTTGTGGGAGCTGCTTCTGGAAGCGTGGGGTGCAATTTCTCCAGATTACCTCAACAAATTAACAGCTAGAATGCCAAAGGTCTGCAATGCTGTAATTGCTGCAAATGGAGGATTCTTTAACGAAAGCAAAGTTTGATGTAAAAAAAATCTTATTTCAAATAAAAATCATTATTTCTAACCTTGTCAATGTCTTGACTCTATTTTCTATTCATTTCACAACATATGGTGGTGAATAAGTGTGACTTTTCATGGAAAACACGAAATTGTTTGGGTGATCCCAAACTTTTGAACGGTAGTGTAGGTCTAAAAGTATATGAAAGATATCCATACCAGAGGTAAGTGATAACAGCAACAGGCCTGTCATGGAGCAGGAGAAAGGAAGAGACACGAGAGACGGCTGTTAAAGCACATAAAGGGACGAGATTTCCATGTTGTTGCATGTGAAACAACAGCGGCAACAGCCTGCAACTTCCCCTCAGGGAACAGGCGGCTCACCAGATGTCCGTTGCCGTGGAGATGGGAGTTTGGTTAACAATCTCCGGCGCGACGTATTCTGGGGTGCCATGCTTGCAGTAGTACTCCTCAGACGTCTGCAGTTTCATGGCATTGCCAAAGTCACAGATGCGGATCTTGTCACTGCCGGGATGTGCCAGTAAAATGTTTTCCGGCTAGGAAGGGATGCACGCATGAGAAGAGATCTCCTTTATATACATTTCACAGATTATTTTCCTGTAAATCACACAGCACACTTTACTTTAGGGAGTTGTATATAAATAAATATTATCATCCTTAAACAGGAGGAAACTGGATATTTCATTTATACGATTAGCATCAAGTCATCCTTTCAACATTCATCATCCAGTATAGGTCCACCTATTACAAAAAAAATAAAATTTCACTAATTAGATGTTATCATCATATCTTGTTGATCAGTGCAACTGTCTTCACAATGCCAAATTAATGCACGAGGTGCTGTATGTTACTGTTGTTGGGTTGGACAGATGTACCTTAACATCGAGGTGAACAATAGCTTTGTGGTGAAGATAACAGAGGCCTTCCAAAACCTGCTGAACACTGGACCGAATCTGCAAGGCAAAAGAATTCTTCCAGAAGACAAAGTACACGGGCCAGGGGGCACAAAATAAAGTGAAACGTAAGTAATATTATGTAATGCCTAGCGCAATGCAGTAAACAAACCTCAGCTTCCATGACTGTTGTTTTCTTTGCCATTCTTTCCAGCAATTCTTCGTGACATCTTCACACAAAAGTTAAGGGAGAGACAGGAGAAAGGGAAAGCTCGCTCTCACCCAAGTGCTCAGTCCAAGTCGTAGGCGAATGAGAGATGAATTATAAATGAGCGACACTCCCACACACCCAGTCTCTTGCTTATTCCACTGATCTGCGATGAGTCAGAGAGAAAAAGCCGGGGTTTCAGTTCATTCATGCCTCCGGGGGTATACTGCAGAAGACATTAGGATTTATGGTGCGAGTCTTCTGTGTCTTTCGGAGGGAGAGATATGCATTTTTGGCTTCAACTTGTGCAGCTTTAAGTCTGAAAATGTGGCTTCATGACTTATGTGTTCCCAACTAGGGGGAGGAATGACCTTGCTTTGTTTATTTAACAATAGCGTGAGGCACTTGTGATAATTCCCGTACCGTATGTATGCCGGTTTTCAAAATATGAATTACTGTTACATGTATGATAGAATATCCATGTTATAAATGATGAGAAAGGACCATTAAGAATAAAACTGCACATCCAAAATGGGCGATTTGCACTGGTGTTGAAAAGGATACAGTTCTGTGATGAGCACGACCACATTTTTCTTCTCAAAAGCATCATGGAAGTAGAGGATTTTCTCGTGGTCCAGGTCCGACAGCAAACCCATCTCTCTGAGAGCCAAGGTTTTCCTTTTGCCTCGTGCCGAAATGAACTTGGCGGCAAACTCATCCTTCCCTTTCTTCTGAGTCACCCTCTTCACATAGCAAAACGCTCCCCTGGATCAACACGACGAAGACACCATGAGGGGTTTAGCACAAGGACAGCCTGTTTGTTAATAATTAGCTTTTTTATCAGGGATCGTTTAGAATCGCCCCAACCCCTTTTCTCCCCAATTGTATCTGGCCAATTACCCCACTCTCCCGAGCCGTCCCGGTTGCTGCTCCGCCCCCTCTGCCGATCCGGGGAGGGCTGCAGACTACCAGATGCCTCCTCCGATACATGTGGAGTCGCCAGCCGCTTCTTTTCACCTGACAGTGAGGAGTTTCACCGGGGGGACGTAGCGCGTGGGAGGATCACGCTACCCCCCCCAGTTGCCCCTCCCCCCCAAACAGGCACCCTAACCGACTAGAGGAGGCGCTAGTGCAGCGACCAGGACACGTACACACATCCGGCTTCCCACCCGCAGACACGGCCAATTGTGTCTGTAGGGACGCCCGACCAAGCCGGAGGTAACACGGGGATTCGAACTGGCGATCCCGGTGTTGGTAGGCAATGGAATAGACCACCATGCCACCCGGATGCCCCTTGAACCTTTCTTCTAAATAGCAGTCCCAAACAGAAGCGACAAATCCACATTCAACAAGTGCTCATGTTTTATCAAAGTGTCATCTAATATCTATATGTAGGCAAATCTCGCTAACCAACATAAGCGACACTTCCTCGTTTAAAAAACGGATTTGCCTTTCGCTTGTCTTCCCAGGCTAACTTCCGCCACTGCTTGTGCTTTTCAGGAAAGTAATTGTTTGCAACAGGTCAGACAAAAATAAATCATCATCTCATCACTAATGTATTTGCTTCACTCAAGCTGATGACTCAACCCCTATTTTTCTGTCTACTTTTGTCAAGCAGTTACTGTCAAGGTGAGCCTCTCCTCCTTACTACCTAACACCAGGCACCCGGGGCGCTCACACAGCCATTAACATAAATTGCTTGTCTATGTGAGTAGGAGCTGTCTTGCATTATGCATTTGGCCAGACAGGCATCTTTCCCCATGTGTATAAACAAACTGATGTAAACACACATGCACACACGCACGCACGCACGCGTGCACACATACACACACACACACACTCACCTCCCTATCTCTTTGTGCACGTCGTAATAATCTGTCAAACGTCTCATCTTTCTCAGAATGGTCCCCTCGTCCTCCATTGGCTCCGCCACTTTCTTTTGCTCTGTAGAGACCGTGAACATGAGCAATTTAATAATAATAAAAACCATTCTGTGTGTGTGTCTGTGTGAGAGAGCGAGAGAGCGAGAGAGACAAAGAGAGAGAGAGTGACAGATGGTTTTGGAACACCTTGTGGTCCCGTCCATATGTAGCACATTTGGAGGTGTAATTTTCAGCTACAGCCAGCTTAAAATATTAAACATTATGCGAGCAAACTGATCTAATCTAAAGCCTATTGGCATAATATCATCTGTCACCGATGACTTCTGCTAAATCTGTGTGTTGTTTAGAGCATCTCTGTGGAGGTGCTGTATTTCTTTTCTTCCAACATAAGACCGAAGCATGATGGAGACCATGCTTCACGCATCTTTGCGTATTTCAATTTCAGTATTTTGTCGTGGAGAATGACGCATCACACAACTGACAACCCATCCTTGTCTCCCTGATGCTGCCCGTATTCAATTTTTCAACAGGGCAGAGTTGTCTGTATATTTTGAGATGACCGTACTCTCCATTGAATGGTGGTACGGGTAGACAGTGTCGTTCGTCTCATGTTGGATTGCTGACCTGTGTGAACAGTGAGCTCAGCCTTGCAGGAGACGGCCCCAGCCAGGTTCTTCGCTGTGCACGTGTAAATGCCCGAGTCTTCTGGACGGGCATTCAGGACCACAAGGGAATATTCTGGGTCATCGTAGACAAATGTAAAATGGCTGCTCTCCGACAGAAGGGCATCATCCTGAAATTGAGCAATCAGCTGTTAATATTCAGCCTAAGTGCAAAATATTTCATTAATAAAAGGAATTATATTTGTAAATCGATCGCAAGGATGTGCATTGAGTTTCTTTGTCTCGAAAAGTTGTTTTCCTTAAAATAAATTCTCTGAAACAGTACCTTATACCACAGGATATCTGGGTCTGGTTTGCCCTCAACTACCACAGCCAAATGTGGCGTTTCTCCAACATCCACATCTAAATCCTCCATGATGGATTCAAACTTAGGTGCCACTACCAAGGAAAAAGGAACATAAAAAAAATGAGCAGCCATTGGGCCTGTATACCTGCAAACACCTGCCATGCTTAAAGTATTTCATGATCATGAATTAAACATCACAACTGGACATCAATGTGAGCAATCGATTACTGAAACTGAAAGAGGACAACTTTCCCACAACCATTGAAAGACCAAGTAGGGGAGAGACCTGCCTGGAGAGGCAGTAAAAGAGAGAGATATAAGGAAAGAGATAGTGAAGCTTTTCGGTGTGAGTAGAGGAAAGGGAAGTTGAATCAGAGTCGGGTATCGTATCCTGATACTTTAGCTGTTGACTGTGAGCTGACCTGCCATGGCCAGCTGAAGGGTGCAGAGGTCACTCCCGAACTGGTTGTTGGCCATCACCACCAACTGTCCGACGTCCGTTGTCTTGACCCGTTGTAGTTTGAGGGTGTGCTGGTCGTCATCTGGCATGCTCATCTCATACATCCCTGGTTTACTGGCCAACGCTACCCCTCTCCTGGGGAAACAAGCGACAGAGTAATGAATTGAAGCCTAACAGTTTGTCCCAGTTCAAAAAATGTGACTCATAGTGAGGACAGGAATGTGGAACATGTACATAATAAAAAAAAAAGCATCTGGTTTATTTTATTTTTTTTAAAGTTATTCAAGGGACATTTAAACATCAGTCTATATTGTTTCACTGAGAGGAACCAACCTTTTCCAGGTGACCACTGCATGCACATGGTTGAGTGTGATGGTGATGCTCACAGGCTGGTTCTCCACCATGTACACAATATCAGGTTTGTCCATGATGATTGGCACTTTTCTCAAGTAAGGACCTTTAGCAGTAAGAAATTTAATAAATGACCTCCAATATCCCCAGAAAGACTCAGATCATTATAACCTATATTTGTATGTTTTCTGTCTGGTTATTGCAGCACAGAGCCATCAACAAAGCATTATTTTCCCTGGCATTAACCAGCAATGGGCCTTAATGAACCCAGCAATGCAAGTCCACTCATTATCATAAGTGATCATTACTTCACATATTCATTTTGTTATTTCAAACTTGAAGAACTTTACTTTTGTAGCGCAAGTACAAAGATCGTTATCACTCTCAATATTATTGCTATTATTGTTGTGTTGTTAGGAGCAGTTGTAGTAGAAGTAGTTATAGTGGTAGTGCTTGCTGTTTTACCAGTGGTACGGAGTAGCAGCAACAGAAGTAGCAGTAGCAGTAGTATCATTATTTAGACTGTAAACATAGTTAGTAGTATTTTCTCAACAGACAACATTCCCTCCAACTGACTTGAAGGCCTTGATACCTCTGTCTATGAGCTGGACCAGGTCAGTGGAGGGTGAAGGTTTGCTGAATGTCTTGCCAGTGGTTGTGAGGACCCTGAAGGCATAGCGGACCCCCTTAGACAGGGAGGTGACGGTGTAGCTGGTCTCCTTCAGATTCGAGGCAATTATGGACCACTGAATAGAGCCCAGAGGTTGCTGCTGGATGGCATACAGCAAAGAGCTGGAGTCTGCAAACCACATTCAGTTTGTTTGTTTGAGGAGAGACGAACATGGGGCTAAAGTGTTTGAACATGATACATTTTCTGTGCAAATAGGATAATGAGTCCTAGTGGGTGTATATGTGAAAACATCTCACCCTAAAAAACAAATGAAGCAAATGAACAAGATGCTATAATTTATTTTCCCCATCAACTGATCCACTCTGATATGACGAAGAAAGAGCAGGAACTGATGGACATTAATTTATAATTTGGGGGATGATTTAAGAAGTAGATAAGCAAGGAATTAAAGAAGCGGGCATCTCTTGCTAATACCTAAAGACGGATCAAGCCTCTTTGGTCTCCTCCAGCTAAGGGTTATAGTTTTTCCTGTTATGGCCTCTACCACCGGTGGGCCATCAGGCGGGTCGGGAATAATATCTGTTCAAACACAAATCAACAAAAAAAAGTTGAATAAACGCAACAAAAAAAAGCGACTGCTGACTTCATATCAATCTATAATTGGGTATTAGACGTTAGGACTAAGGTCCCTACCTGTGACATAAAAGTGTGCATAGCAGGCCGCTTTTCCTGCTTTGTTAGAGATGACACTCTTGTAGACGCCCCCGTGGGCGTGACACGCGCTCCGAATCACCAGACTGTGGACATCCCTGTCTGGAGAACAGAGACACGGAGTTAGATGGGATTTGCTTACTAAAAGATCGTGCAGCCATTTTTCACTGTGTTTGCATTCTCTGCAGCACATACTGCTACATACTTATTATACATTTCATTTGCAAACCCAAATCTGTGCAAAAAAGGCAACACTAACCATATCCATGGCCTCTGTGTATTGTAACTGAAAGAACACCGTAGCTTTATTGGTTTATTGTTGTGTGGTTTTGGGGTGCTTGCTTACACTGGATCATCTTTCGCTCCTCACTGCTGACAATCTGCTTGCTGTTATGGTACCAGGCGATGGTTGGGTAGGGCAGCCCCGCCACCTTGCATTTCAGCACAGCCTCTTTCCCCTCGATCACTTCCACATCGGCCAGAGGCTGGACAAAGTCTGGCATAGTCCTCCTCTCCGTCTCGCTCTCCAGGACCTCAGGCTCCTCGGGGATGGATGGCATCTTCTCCAGCTTCGCCCTGGAGGAAGAATGGCGAGAGAAACAGTGCGACATTTAAAAATGGAGAGAACACACGTGAGCCAGCCAAAGAGTGAAAGGATAGAGAGTAAGAGCATCTCATGGAAGTTTGGTTGTCAAATTTTCAGAAACTACTGATAAATAGTCATTCTGACTGTGATGAATGGAACCCAGTGAGGTTGATTTATATGTGCGAGCATGTGTGTGTGTGTGTGTGTTTGTGTGCGTGTGTGTGTGTTTGTGTGTGTGTGTGTGTTTGGTGTCAGAGTCCTTTTGTCTTTTAGTTAAAAGTGAAAGAAACTTTTGTTCCTGGGCGTCCGGGTAGCGTAGCAGTCTACTCCCTTGCCTACGAACATGGGGATCGCCAGTTCGAATCCCTGTGTTACCTCCGGCTTGGTCGGGTGTCCCTACAGACACAATTGGCCGTGTCTGCAGGTGGGAAGCCAGATGTGGGTATGTGTCCTGGTCGCCGCGCTAGCACCTCCTCTGGTCGGTCATGGCGTCTGTTCAGGGGGGAGGGGGAATAGTGTGATCCTCCCACGCGCTACATCTCCCTGGTGAAACTCCTCACTGTCAGGTGAAACGAAGCGGCTGGCGACTCCACATGTATCGGAGGAGGCATGTGGTAGTCTGCAGCCCTACCCGGACTGGCAGAGGGGCTGGAGCAGAGACCGGGACAGCTCGGAAGAGTGGGGTAATTCACCAGATACAATTGGGGAGAAAGAGGGGGATAAATCCAAAAAAGATAAAATAAAAAATAAACTTTTGTTTCTTTCACCTTTAACTGTTTCCATTTTTTTTCAATACACACTCCTTTAAACAGTTGAGGACAACCACAAATTGCCCCTCTGAAAACCATTGTTGACTATGTGCAATGTAATTCCCTTACATCAGTCTTTGCATAACCCTTAAAGTGCGTAAGAGGGAAAAGTCTGTGTGAACTACTTATACCAGTTTTATAAAGCCATGTTGTGTCCTGTGTGTACCATGAGAGAAACCCGCTAGTCCAATTCCCGGTATGTGTAAAACATGGCTAATGAAGCCCATTCTGGTTCTCAGAGATCTCTGTGACTTTCTCACATATGAGAAGAGATGGCAGCTCGAGGTTCTTGCATGTAGAGCTCTGCCGTGCATTCGGACTTCCCGTGGATGTTCTGCGCGACGGCCGTGTAGAAGCCTTCCGTGCTACTGCTGACGTGGGCGATGACCAGCGAGTGCCGTCCGCCCTCCTGAAGGATGCGCATGTTGTCATTCTCCTCCACCGGCGTCTCTGAAAGCGAGTTAAAGAGCAAGTCAGCACTCACATTTAGCCCGTCTCCGTCTACTCACATAGATTAAAAGGATTTAAGAAAAGGGGGGGGTGTGGTTCAGACTGAGGATGGCAGTGCTGTAGGAGAACACCTCCTACAAGCTTTTCTATTTCTCTACCGTAGTTTGCTCCCCTGTCACTATAATGAGCTGTTAAATATAATCGAATGTCGTGCTATCTTGACTATGATGAAGTTACTCAGCAGGACATTCACGGATTCAAATAATTTGTGTTTGGCACGATGTGATTTGTGAATTTATCCCATACAGTGTTTTTTTTAGTGATACTGTAGTGAATTTGGGGGGCAGCCCGGGAACCGCCACAGCCGGGACGCGAAGCCGTGTCCCCCGCACCACGGGCGGCTACATTAACCAGTCTACTAAAGGGTCTGACTCATCCCATACAGTGTTTGACGTAGATTAATCCCCCCCCTTTTCTTCCCAATTGTATATGGCCAATTACCCCGCTCTTCCGAGCTGTTCCGGTTGCTGCTCCACCCCCTCTGCCGGTCCGGGGAGGGCTGCAGACTACCACATGCCTCCTCCGATACATGTGGAGTCGCCAGCTGCTTCTTTTCACCTGACAGTGAGAAGTTTCGCCAGGGGGACGTAGCGCGTGGAAGGATCACGCTATTCCCCCCAGTTCCCCCCTCCCCCCTGAACAGGTGCCCCGATCGGCCAGAGGAGGCGCTAGTATGGCGACCAGGACACATACCCACATCTTGCTTCCCACCCGCAGACATGGCCAATTGTGTGTGTAGGCACACCCAACCAAGCTGGAGGTAACACGGAGATTCAAACTGGCGATCCCCTTGTTGGTAGGCAACGGAATAGATCATTCCGCTACCCGGACACCCCAAAAGCCCCTCTTTTATTCATATATAACTCAGTATATTTTAATTGCATATTATTTAGTTGTTTCAGAGTAATGACTGGCCTTTAACTTAAAGTATTCTTACCAAAGTGCATCCAGGTGACGCGGGGGGCAGGCGACCCGCTGACCTTACAGTCAAATCGGGCAGTGCGACCTTCAATGACCTCCAGGATGTCCAGTCTGCGTGTGAACAGAGGCTCCTTGGAGGGGGCGACCTTGAGGCTGGCGCTGGAGATCACCTCCTCTGTAAGGGGCAGTTATAAACGTCTTTACAGGTGGATTTTTCTAAGGGACCGCATCAGTTTTAGCCACCTGGCATGGACCATGCAGTTCAGAATGGGATTATGAAAAGCACAAAGTAAAATAACGGAAACAGAATAATGAGCTCTACTATTAAACCTTATCGAGGCAAGTGAAAATCAAATATTGCTTTTCTTCCCCCCTGAGAGGGATAGCGATACAGGAACGTCCAACACCCATTTCCACAAACGGAACAATTGCATTCGTCTGTCAATTAATTTCTTTTCTCGGAGGCATAAAAGTAATAGTATTATAAAGGAGGGAAGTCTCGCTCACCTTTGGCAGTGCTAAGCTTGCAGGTGTATGTGCCGCTGTCGTCCTCATGCACCGAATTTAATAAGAGTCGGCACCTAGAAGATAAAACAGAAATGCTTTTTACCCCATCAAAGCCAATAACTTGGGCTGCGATGCTTTCTGAAGTCAGTCTTCGACAGCCGCCATTTCGAAACGCCACAAAATGACAGTGGGTATTACAGTCAAAACCCTTGCTTGGAAAAAAGACCCCGAGATTTACTCTACCAAAATTACTGTCATATCCTCGGTGATATTTCCACACAGAGAGCCGACTTTGCTGATGTTGATCAATTTGGTTCGTGTCAAAAAGCGGCTTTTGACCACAACCACGAAACAATAAAAATCAACCCTGATATAATATTTTTTTTTTGGATTTTTTTTTTTCACCCGTTTTTCTCCCCAGTTGTGTCCGGCCAATTACCGCAAACTACCACACGCCTCCTCCAATACATGTGGAGTCGCCAGCCGCTTCTTTTCACCTGACCGTGAGGAGTTTTGCCAGGGAGACGTAGCACGTGAGGATCACGCTATTCCCCCCGGTCCCCCCTCCCCCCTGAACAGGCGCCCCGACGGACCAGAGGAGGCGCTATACCCACATCCGGCTTCCCAGACACGGCCAATTGTGTCTGCAGGGACGCTCGATCGAGCCGGAGGTAACACAGGGATTCGAAGTGGCAATCCCTGTGTTGGTAGGCAATGGTACGCTACCGCTACTCAGACCGCTATGCTACCTGGACCGCTATGCTACCCGGATGCCCAAACCTTGATACAATTTACTTTTTTCTGAAAAGAGTACCATTTGCTGAGACTAGTCCCTTAACCTGGCAGTGCAGACAGATAATTTACAAATTTGTATAATGAACTAAGGCTGATAAATCCGCACGACTGTTTTGCACCAATGTCGCCATCGGTCTGTAATGCAGATAAGAATGTGAGGGTGTGAGAGGATAACGGGCTTTCTGCAAATCGACCTTTTCCCATCGAAGTGCATCTTGCAGTTGAGCAACGCCGGCTGGATCAGCTTCCCGTTGGACAGCCAGTCCACGTCCACATCCACAGGCCCCATCATACGACATTCAAACAGGGCTGATTCACCAGCCCGCACTGCCACGTTCTGCACCTCTTTAGTGATGGTCAGAGATGTCTGTACAGAAGACACTGGAAAAAAATCGAAACAATAAAAAAAATAACAGTTTCCTTTCTTGGTGTAGAGCTTAAAAAAACTGTGATCAAGGGTAACCAGTAATCTGGCTTGCATCACCCCTACATCATTTCATTAACTATCATCCAATTTTTCTAAACAGTATCCCACATCCGATGATAGTAACCCGAATAAAAACATCCAATATGACGTTAGTGGAAAAAGGTTGAAAAGCCTTTAGTTTATCTGTTTGTACGTCACATCTTGGCCGTGTTTCTAGTCTGAAACTATTTTTTTTAACTAGGAAAGGTCACAAAGCAGCATACCGTACCCACATTGTATGACGACAGTAGGTCATCCTCCTGTAGGACAGTTATTTTACACACATTATATTTCATCTTCATCCTACCTTTGACCTCCAGTCTGCAGTCACACTGCTCTGATCCGTGCTCATTAATAATCTTGCAGACGTAAAGCCCCGCGTTGGACCTCTGGGCTGAGGAGATTCTCATTTGGCTGTTGCCGTCTTCTGTCTCGCACAGGGTGATGTTCCCGGAGGTCTTCACTGCGACTCTGTCCTTGAACCTGGATCGATATAAAGCGGCAGTGACAATCATTTATGTCCAGACGGCTGAGGCTGGGGCAGCTCGGCACACACGGTTATTGACACTGGGACCTGGGTTTCTTGTTTTACATTGCATTAGATGTACGCCTAGCAGTAGGAAGGAGGTCACCGTTTTCCAGCCCCTTACCAGTAAACCATGGGTTTGGGTTGCCCCTTTGCTTTCATTGCCAGGACGACCTCTTGGCCTTCGATCACCACTTGATCACCGAGTGCCACCTTTACATGAATCACAACATAATATAAGTGTACAAAGCACAAATATTAAGATTATTCTGTTTTCTGATTTAGGGGACCATGTAAGTGTGTTCCACCTGAAAGAAGGGAGGCTCTCTGAAGTGGACTTCTTTACTCAGAATAGATGAGTGTCCGAGCTCCATGGCCTCCTCCTGGGGGCCGAGGCACTCTTCGTCCGTCTGCACGGGGCTGCTGGCCTCCAGGGGCAAGGTCTGTTTCCCACAATGCACGTGGGCTGGCTCTAGTAGAGAGGATGATGGATGTGGTGAGGGTTTGATGCATAACCTGCATTACAATTGTACAACAGCTTTCCCCCCTCACCCGCCCCCCCGATTCATTTTTACAAGAATTCCCCAAAAAAACTGTTTTCATTGAGTCATTTGAAATTTGCGTCACGTTATTAATTTTGTCTCGTCAAGATGGAATTTAGACAAAATACGGTTTGCGCAGCATTACGGGGGCTTATTAAAGTCGTGGAAACAATCTGTTGGCGCTCTGCTGTTTATGTACATTTGTCTCCGTTGATGAGCGTCTTTGCCAAGATGAGCCTTTGGCAAAGACGGGACTTACGAGAGCTATGAGTTTGAGAATGAGTGGAATATGCGCACAGACACACACACACATATATGAACACACACATAAGTACACACACGCAGAGAGCTCAGGGATGCCTCTGAAGTGACCGTAACTGAACAGATAATGAATTAATCCCTTAATCCCTGACCCAATCATTCGCTTATTCCCATGGAGTACCGGAGCAGACAGCATGTCTGGAGCTGTTTGAGTTCAAATTAATTTACCGCCGGAGAGAGGACTTTAAAACACCTCCACCCTGCCCCTTTCCAAGACTATATGTCTCCCTCGCCTCCCGTCTAAGTCTCCCTCTCTCTCCCTCTGATTCTATTTCTCTACATCGCTCTCCATCTTTGTCCGTCTCTCCCTCTATGTCTCTCTCAGTCACCTTTTATATATGTCTCTCTCCAGCTTTTTCTCCAAGTAAATACTCAAAAATCCCAACTCCCATTGGCAGATAACACCACTAGAGTCGGCCGAACCACTAAAATGTGTAAATGGAGCACAATGAGCAGATTCCCTCTTGTTTGGTAAGACAAGATAAACGTTAGACGCCAAAACCTATCTCGTTTTTCCCCCCCAGCTTTCAAGCCATACTATGAAAACAGACATCGTAGCATTACCCTTGGACTAACACAACAGTAATAAATAAATAAATAAATAAAAAGGAGTTACACTCAACTGCTGAACGCTGCAACCAAAATACAGAAGAATTAAAAATAAATCCCCCTGCTGACACGTGAATACTGTGCAGTATGTCCGAGAAGCAACTTGCTGTGGTTAAAATCGTAACTTTACAGCTAAAAGAAAAAAAAAGTACGCTCATGCGGGATTAGTCTCTTGATTCGTCCAACAGATTGGCTTTAAAATCGAAAGAATGATACGAAATAAAAGACCTACCTAGAGTCACATCTCTGTGCAGTGTCTGTGTGTGTGTACCAAGGGGCTTTTACTCCTGGGAGTATTTACATGAACCTGCCAGCTCTTACACAACCGCTGTGCTGAGCTAGCCGGCTAATCTTCCTCTTCCATCATGCTCATGCCGTCTCACTTTTTTTTTTTTTGGTTCCCTTTCACTTTGCAAGTCATTGTGATTTCCACCCCACCCCAACCCCCCCACTCCTTTTATTGTGCTCATCCTGAAATATGGAAAGGTTCCATTACAATGCCTTGAGGTGCTGCTTCGTGAAAATTGTGGCGATTATTTGATTCGCCCACTCGAGATCAACTTGTGATTCCACCAACCCAAGGTCAAAAAAGCTCAAACGAGGATGGAAATATATGAATACTGTGGGGGTGGGGGGGGGGGTGGAATCAGTCAGGAATTCCCATTCATTTTGATGGCTAGTTGAGAACATTTCCAGAATATTTGCATGAGGTGTTGAGCTTCTTTACCATAACAATGTCTGAAATGTCCTTGCAGGAATTTACACCTTCCTCTCCCCATACTTTGGATTACAGAGCCAAAAATCTGCTCTGCTTCCAAGCGGCTAAAATGACTCACATAATCTCCCACAACATTTTGACAGTTCCTGACTCCGAGCCCTGCAGCATGAAATCTACTGAGATTTAAAAAAAAAAAAGTCCCTCGATGGTGACACTAATCTCAGACTGCGAAATAAAGCAGACTGCAATTACTAGAGAGAACAAGGGGGCGGCTAAAAATACCCCTGTTAAGTTAGACTCCACCGGCCTAATATGGCAAGGCAGGCTTGTTGCTAGCAGTGAGCTACCACAGCGCGCACACACAATGTTGACAGCACTGGCAAAGTGCAGGTTGCACTCACCATGGGTCTAAATCAACAATCTGCAAAACACATGTCATGATCTTCCATGCGTGTTCGCCTGTGTGCATGTGCATAATACACACCACACATAAATAAATAAACATATGGAGAAATGACACTCAAAAAGCAGACACTGAAAAATCAAACACGCCCACACACAACGCACTAGAGATGCATGACACAATAGCATAGATTATATAATCATGAATAACCACAGCGTACAGCACTTGCAGGTTGTTTAACAGCAGAAAATTCTGTTTGTTTTTTTTTTTTATTCCTGGTTTTGAATACCAGGTGCACCTTTGGGATTCAGGGGGGGGGGGGCTTTTGTGTGATGGGGCGAGGCTGCATTTTGAATTTCCACCGGGGGAAGTGGAGTGCCTTTAAGAATTGATGGGTTACCATGGCGACCATCACTATGAAGAGCCCTGGGATGCTGTGTGGCAACGGTCCTCTGTGGTAATTAAGACCGAATGTTAAATAGAGGAGGGGTGGCAGTGGATTAAAGCAAATTTATGACTGTTTGTGTGTGTGTGTGTGTGTGTGTGTGTGTGTGTGTGTGTGTGTGTGTGCGCGTAGGTGTGTGTGTCACTGTGTTTATGTTTTTCAAGTAGAGCATAACACTTGCACGCCTCCGTTCAATCTTGCAATCTCCATCTTAATCTAAATCAAGCGTTGCGTGCGATACACGCTCCATGGTGCCATGCCAGGTCCTCCCTCCAACCCCCACATGCTCATTAATCTCTCCTGACAGCATGTGAGATCTCTGCCACAACGACCACACCTCACCTGATTGGATGTAGAGCGTGGCGCTGCAGGACACCCGGCCAGCGGCGTTTATGGCGGTGATGCTGTACGTCCCTGCATCGTTCGACCTCATCCGCTTTATCACCAGGCTGTGCCTCTGCCCCTCGGCCTTCACCACGTAGGACGCATCACTCCTGATTGTCAAGTCACTCTTCCTCCACACCACTGATAAGAAAGGAGAATGGATGGCACAAAAAAACACATAAGCTTTCACACAGACACACATGTAAGTCACACAGACTCACTAAAATTCAATGCATTTTAACTAAAACTAATATACAATGTCTGTATCAAAATACTCTTTATTTCCAGCCTGTGGTTTGTTTTTGTTTTTTTGATTCCCCCCCCCCCCTTTTTTTCCCCAATTGTCAATTGTACCCATCCAATTACCCCACTCTCCCGAGCCATCCCGGTCAGCCCCTCTGCCGATCCAGGGAGGGCTGCAGACTACCACATGCCTCCTCTGACACATGTGGAGTCGCCAGCCGCTTCTTTTCACCTGACAGTTCGGAGTTTCGCCAGGGGGACGTAGCGTGTGGGAAGATCACGTTATTCCTCCCAGTTCCCCCTCCCCCCTGAACAGGCGCCCCGACTGGCCACAGGAGGCGCTAGTGCGGCGACCAGGACACAGACCCACATCTGGCTTCCCACCCGCAGACACGGCCAATTGTGTCTGTAGGGACGGACACCCGACCAAACCGGAGGTAACGCGGAGATCTGAACCGGCGAGTCCCGTACTGGTAGGCAACGGAATAGACCACTATGCTACCCAGACGCCTCAGCCTGTGGTTTTAACAGTACCTGTTGGGGAGGGTCTGCCGTTGATGACGCACTTGAGAGTGACCTCAAAACCGGCCTGTGTCATGATGTCCACCAGGGGCTTCTCAAAACGCGGGGCCTCGGCTTGCCCTTCATCTGCAGACATACAGGAGTCAATGGATAAACCCTCTGAAATTAAATGGTCAAGATCATACATCACATATCGGTGCTTCCTGGTTTCTTAAGATGTCAGGGCCCCATATTGAGTCACATGCTATTTCCCCTTCCCATAATGTTCCATAATGTCACAGACCTCTGCACAGCCTCACATAATGTCAGTTCTGCCATGCATCAGTAAATCCAGATGCCACATCAGAGTATATGTACTGAATCTGGGTCCTGTGTTCAAGGTTTGCGAATCCATGCATCACTGCTACGTTAAGCATGTTTCCTCATAGCATGTAGGCAACCACAGGGAAATACAATTGGATTTTTACCTCACATGCTTTCAACAACAGCCCCCATTGGTCTTGTTTACAGTGGATTTCAGACTAGACCTGAACGACACCGCAATGCAATTTATCATTTTCAAAATGTGTTGCAATATTAAAAAAAAAATCAGGAGTTTCATAATATCACCAGATAAATGCAGCTTTTAACGTTCAAAGCTCCTTTTGCAAAGGCTTTATCACCCAGCTAATGATTAGGGTGATTTTAGAGGGGAAAATAAGGCGGTTGTCCAAGACGTCATTCCATTAGACTAAATTATACTATTTGTCATATGCGCTGGAATATTTTTCAAGAGCGCTCATAAAAAAGTGAAGCTTGCTAGATTTATTTTTTTCTATCGAGCAATAAGACGTTAAGCCTGATGACTGATGGGCCCAATTTGCCATGCATTGCAATGTGGCTCTTGCAATACTGTGACGTTGATTCTGAAACAACATATTTATTGTTCAGCCCTATTTCAAACCAAGCGCTAATGCCTTCACTTGGAAGGAACTTGAATTCCTTTTATTTATTTATTTTTGGGGGGATTTTTTCTCCCCAATTGTACCCGTCCAATTACTACACTCTTCCGAGCCATCCCGGTCGCTGCTCCAATCCGAGGAGGGCTGCAGACCAGCCGCTTCTTTTCACCTGACAGTGAGGAGTTTCATCAGGGGGACATAGCGCGTGGGAGGATCACGCTATTCCCTCCCAGTCCCCCCCCCCCCCGAACAGGCGCCCCGACCGACAAAAGGAGGCGTTAGTGCAGCGACTAGGACACATACCCACAACCGGCTTCCAACCCGCAGACAAGGCCAACTGTGTCTGTAGGGACACCCGACCAAGCCGGAGGTAACATAGGGATTTGAACTGGCGATCCCCCTGTTGGTAGGTAACGGAATAGAACACTACGCTACCTGGACGCCCCCTTGAACTTGAATTCATATCATTCAGTTCTCCCACTTGTAGAAGTGTTTACCTTTCCCTGCAGACACGGGTCGACCGGAGATGCTTCTCTTTGTCTTGTGACTCGACATCCCCCTCCTCGCAGCCTTGCTGGTGTTCCCGTCTTCATATATCCCAACAGCACCCTCCTCCTCCTCCTCCTCCTCCATGGGTTCATCCTCCAACAGGATTGTAGGGATGGTCACCTTCGAAGTGGGAGAGGACCGCCCCAGCTCTGCCTTCCTCCTTTTCAGGAGAGGACTGATGTTAGGAGGTGTCGGGGATGAACTGAGCCGTGGGGGCTTGGAGGGGTACTGGGAGCCCGCTTCCCTGACGGCGACCGGGAATGTTTTCGTCCCAGTTGGACTAGGTGACTGGCGCTCTGCCACGCTGTCTACGCCCCTCTTTGAATCTGGCTTAATATTGGGACACCTCTGGTCACTGAAAGAGGACGAAGACTTTGGGGCCACAGCAACAAGAGGCTCCTTGTCTGCCACGAGGGAGGGTGTTGCAGCTGGAGAACCCTGGAGGGTTTCCCTGTGTGTGAAAATCCAACTGTTGGATAATGCTAGCACTGACCAATATGAAAACATTATCCCAATAATCATAGAGAGTTTTACACAGTATCGACGTTATATCATAATACCTGCTTAAATATGCAAAAATACCATGCTTAAGAATCTAACTGACCTTCGTCACATTGAACTGTTCAGTAAAGTATAACATCATAACCAAAAGTAGTTTTCAAAAAAACACTCATTATAAGTAATTCAAACAATAAAATTCTGCATGATGATGTGATATTATCCAAATGTCATTTTGATATAATACTGTTGAAAGCCAATAAATGATCAAATTGAAATACTGCCCATGTCTACGTAATGCAGATGAGTACGGAGCAGAATTTGCATTTGAAATGACATGGCAATGAAAGAAACAATTATTCATGTTGTGTTGGTGGAGTCCAAGTCCACCAATGCATTCAAAAAAGCATTATATATTCACTTTTTTTTCCCCCTAAAAAACCCCCCCACACAAACACAATCACTGATATAGATAATCTTCTCTAACCTGGTTGGGCTTCTCCTTGCGACTGTTGGCAATGGTCGCCCTGGTAACTGGTGAACTGGTGCTGTCTCCATGGTAACAGAGATTTTCCCAGTGCTTTGTGGTGATGGGCTGTCTGCTGGCTTCTCCAGCGAATCTGGCTGCATCACCCTCCTCTTCTGAGACTCACCCACGTGATCTCCCGGGCCTTCATCTTTAGTGTGCAGCAACCCATCACCTCGTCTCCTCGCTTCCATCTTTTCCTCCAGCGCCCGCTCCCTCGCCTCCAGCTTTTTAACCACCTGCAGAGGGATGGGCTCTATCTTTCCCAGGGACGGTCTGTCTCTCTGGGTAATCTGCTCTGTGGAGTACGCCTTCTTCAGGTTGGGTTTCCCCACCAACTTCTTGATCCTCTGCAGCTCTTCGGTAAACTTGCTCTGGAAGCTCTGGACCCTCTGAGCATAGCTGGTCTTGTCTTCCAAGGAGGAGGCCCGCTGTTTGAATGCTGAACGCCTCTGGGCGGCGTCCTGCAGGACCCGTGCCTCCTCCTTGGTGGGGCCTCCTGCCGTTAGATGACCGCTGTCATCCGAATCACAAGAAGCTGCCCGTCCAAACCCACTTGGCCCCGGTAAATCCACGCTTCCCCTCCGCTCCTCGAAAGAACGGACCCTATCAAAGATCTTGGGCCCTGCGCGGGCCAGTTTGGGTGTCATCACGCCGCTGTTAACATTTGAGTTGGACGGTTGGTCTGTCCTAGATGATTGGGGATGGGCAACTGTGAGTTTGGGTTCGGCCACCAAACCTCCAAGGGATCGGTCTTGTGTGGGTGCGTCGACACCATTTTTGTGTGCACCGGGAGATGTCTGGTGGGACGCGGAGGGAGCAGGGTCAGTTTGTGGAGGCAAAGATGGCGAGGAGCTGTGGGAGGAGAGCCTCTTTGATTCGTCAGCAGTTTGAGTCCTAAAGAGGTGCGGATCGAGGGCAAATAGAGGGTTAGGTTTGAGTTGCAGAGCGGTAGGGATGACGACACTTACGGAGGAGTAATACTAAAACACCCAAGCCTGTGAATGTTCATCTGAGTTAGTCTTTCACACTGTTCTTCCATCTGCAGTTTTTCTTTTCTTTATATATTCACAGGTGAGTGCTGTGTTTCTGTCCTTTGTATCTCTGTCTGTGTTGTCTGTATCTCATTTTTCAGAGAGAAACACAACAACATGAAACAAAATGGATATCAAAAAAGAGATAACTGAATTTGGGCCATGTACATTTTTTTTTTTTGCAGAGTAATAGTGTAGTAGCCCTAACTCCACATCAGTTTACATGAATTGTCGGTCACTGGCATGTTAACGTGACAAAGGAAGGTGAAATAATTACATTTCTCTGATCAGACATAAATTCCTACAAAAGAAATGAGGAGACTTAAAAGACTTAAGACTGGTTGTGGCTACACACAAAAAAATGCGTGCCTGAAAAGAGCCAGAAAAACAGAATCACTCTACTCGTTGGGAGGAACATTGTGAGGAAATTCATGCAAACATTAGCTTGGAACGAAACCAGCAACCCATGCATGCCAGAGCAAACATTTGTAGATAGCGTTAATCCAGAAGTGATGGGTTACTTTAGAAATCATGCATCGGGTCGGGACCGTCAATCACAGTATTCAAAAAAGTACTTCGACAACAAACTCGGAGCTCTAATGGCTACAGGAAAGACGTGTAAATGACGTGTGTAGGAAACAACAGTTGTGTTACTGGTTATCAGAATCAAGTGAAACTCAAACCACACCCAGAGCAATATAAACAAAGGAGCAAAGGCGGCCGCATTAACAGCATGGAGTCAAAGGAAAGTGTCGAAATCGAAAAGGATGGTAACATTAAGCAAAGATGGCATAATATAATCCTAGAACAGAAAATCATAAATCTAAATACTTTGTGCGTAATGCAATTTTCTGAAAGCTGGGTCTACGCGAGCTGTGTTGTTTGATCCTAATGAGTTAGTTGTCTTTGCAAATTGGGATTTGTGTGGCCAGTCTTTGTGTTTTTCAGCTGAATCCTCAGAATAAGACGGCATTAGCTATAGTGGCATAGAAAATGTTCTCCCTCGGTAGAGGCTGAACATGCTTCCATAGTAGTCGCTGCCTACGGACACACTTTCCTCTGATCCTTGAACGGGGCGGTTCAGGTTAGCATGAGACGCCCGGATCAGGGGTTCCACACCAAGGTGACGGACAGGGGGGCACCCGTCGGTGGCCCCCCCGCCGAGAGCTTGCCTGGCGGGGTTTGAGGGGTCTGGGTGGGACCCCGGAGGGCGTGAACCCAGGGCTCTCAGCTCTCGCTCCACCACAGGGTCGTAACCGCCGGGAAGGGTGGCCCTGCGATCTGAGCCGTCTGGGTTAATGTCCATCATCCGTCTTCCTTCACCTTGAGAGAGAGAGAGAGAGAGAGACAGACCTTGACTTTTAAAACAAGTCTTTATTAAACAAAAATTCTTTAACAAAAACAGACTTTCCATCTTTTTAAAAATATAAACAAAAATTACTCCCTCACATTAACCTGTCCAATAAAGACTTAACTCTCCATCACAGAACCAATTCACATATCAATTAAGAGACAGAAAAAGAGAGAGAAAAAAAGACAAGACAGAGACAGACAGAGAAAAAGAGACAGAGCGAGAGACAGACGGAGAGAGAGACAGAGAGACAGATGGAGAAAGACAGACAGAGAGAGAGAAAAAGAGAGACAGAGACACAGAGAGAGACAGACAGACAGATGGAGACAGAGAGAGACAGAGAGCGAGAAACATTAAAAAAGATACGGCTCTTCAACGGGTGAACCGTACAGAGAAGAGGACAGCAGAGGAAAGTAGAAAAGTGGACGCTGGCATTTAGTGGGTGGACAAACCAATGTTCTGTACCAACAAGTATGAACAGGCTAAATCTGAAGTTGAGAATGACTGACAGAAGAAGCCAAAAGTGACGCGATGATGCGTCAGAGAGACCGCACACGCCGGCTAAAACGGATCCTCCCCCGTTGCAAATCAGGTGAAGATTGACATTTTTGTGATGAGTAAGGGAGACAAGAACGCTTTGGCAGCAAAAGGAAAGAACAGTCAGCATCTTGCATTGACGACCTAAACCGTCTAACAGGAATGGAGGGAGGGGATGTGAGATGACAGACTGGCAAACACAAACGCTACTGACTCATGACACCCGCCACCGTCTGGAAACTAACCACATCACTCCAGATTCAAAAGGACCCTAAATAAAATGACAGATCTTGTCCACGACGCCGCCGAGAAGGACGTTTCATACTTTAAAATCCTGACATAGTGGGCTTTAAACATCTCCTTTTATAGCCCAGAGACTTTCCCTTTGTCAGCAGGCTTCCATCTCACTGAGGGGCAAACTGCAGTTTAGGGCAGATATGGCAAGGAAAAATGCTTTTCACCCGCCTGCTTTCAAGCTAAATGGAGGACATTATTCACACCAGCAGCCTTGTGTCTGACATCAGCATGTCTTTAATGGTCCCAGCAGGATCGAATAAAGCACTTGTACGCTCGCTTACATCAAGTGCATGTAATAAGTGTTCATTAATAGGTAATAAGGCCCTTATAAGACCTTATAAAATGCTCATTAACATTACTGTGTGTTTATAAGACTATACACTACCGTTCAAAAGTTTGGGATCACCCAAACAATTTCGTGTTTTCCATGAAAAGTCACACTTATTCACCACCATATGTTGTGAAATGAATAGAAAATAGAGTCAAGACATTGACAAGGTTAGAAATAATGATTTGTATTTGAAATAAGATTTTTTTTACATCAAACTTTGCTTTCGTCAAAGAATCCTCCATTTGCAGCAATTACAGCATTGCAGACCTTTGGCATTCTAGCTGTTAATTTGTTGAGGTAATCTGGAGAAATTGCACCCCACGCTTCCAGAAGCAGCTCCCACAAGTTGGATTGGTTGGATGGGCACTTCTTTGAGCAGATTGAGTTTCTGGAGCATCACATTTGTGGGGTCAATTAAACGCTCAAAATGGCCAGAAAAAGAGAACTTTCATCTGAAACTCGACAGTCTATTCTTGTTCTTAGAAATGAAGGCTATTCCATGCAAGAAATTGCTAAGAAATTGAAGATTTCCTACACCGGTGTGTACTACTCCCTTCAGAGGACAGCACAAACAGGCTCTAACAGGTACTATTTAATGAAGATGCCAGTTGGGGACCTGTGAGGCGTCTGTTTCTCAAACTAGAGACTCTAATGTACTTATCTTCTTGCTCAGTTGTGCAACGCGGCCTCCCACTTCTTTTTCTACTCTGGTTAGAGCCTGTTTGTGCTGTCCTCTGAAGGGAGTAGTACACACCGGTGTAGGAAATCTTCAATTTCTTAGCAATTTCTCGCATGGAATAGCCTTCATTTCTAAGAACAAGAATAGACTGTCGAGTTTCAGATGAAAGTTCTCTTTTTCTGGCCATTTTGAGCGTTTAATTGACCCCACAAATGTGATGCTCCAGAAACTCAATCTGCTCAAAGGAAGGTCAGTTTTGTAGCTTCTGTAACGAGCTAAACTGTTTTCAGATGTGTGAACATGATTGCACAAGGGTTTTCTAATCATCAATTAGCCTTCTGAGCCAATGAGCAAACACATTGTACCATTAGAACACTGGAGTGATAGTTGCTTGAAATGGGCCTCTATACACCTATGTAGATATTGCACCAAAAACCAGACATTTGCAGCTAGAATAGTCATTTACCACATTAGCAATGTATAGAGTGTATTTCTTTAAAGTTAAGACTAGTTTAAAGTTATCTTCATTGAAAAGTACAGTGCTTTTCCTTCAAAAATATGGACATTTCAATGTGATCCCAAACTTTTGAACGGTAGTGTATATGTGTTAATAAAAGCGTCATAAACACGTTTTCGGCCACTAGGTGACACTTGCAAAATACGCAGAACCTACTTTTCCACACTTGTCTCAGGTTGTAAGTCCAAAGTGCATAAAACTTTGCGCTTTGCACGTAGCATCTAAGGACATATTTTGATAGTCCACAAAATGCAAAAGTTATGACTTATAAGGAAGGACCTATTACCTATTAGCTAATGCTTATTAGGCCTATTAAGACATAATAATGCTACTAAGCATTTTTATAAGGACTTACAATGGCGTTATTACCTATTAACTAACACTTGTTACAAGCACTTAATGTAAAGTGTTACTATATATATATATATATATATATATATCATCTGAACCGCTTATCCTGCTCTCAGGGTTGCTGGAGTCTATCCATATACACACACACACACACACACACACACACACACACTGGATCTTATTTTCCTAGATTTTGCCTTTCACATAAGGTAAATTTGTCTTTAATCTTTTATTGCATTACTTAAATGTCATTATCAAGAGCAATTAAAAGTTAGAATATCGATGTGCCGGCTACCTACATGCTCTTGAGAAATGGCCCAACAAAGTGAAAACAGGCGTGTGATTTTTTTTTTTTTTTTTTATAATGGCTGCCATGTTGTGTTTGCAGGTGAGACAGACACATCGGGTTTACTCCTTGGAGCCCACTTTGAAAGTGAAGAGGTCAAACAGTGAATATATTCGCCGCCTCGTTCTGTCTCGCTTTTCTCTTCTGCATCTTTCTGTTTGTTCACTCATCTTCGGGGGCAAGCGTTGACGCCATGCAAACCTTGTCAACACGAAACCTCAGAAAGCGCAGTCTGTCTATATAAGCACAGAGCAGCGCGGCTAATTTGTGCCCAAAGAAAAGGGTGCCAATATTCGTCATGTCGAGTCACATATCCTGTTGACCTACTTTGCAAAGGTTAGTGAAGCTCATCATCAAGTTTAGTGTCAACAATGGACGGACGCCGCTACGCTCCAGTATTCTTTGTCCTTACAATTCTGACAACAAGCCTTCAAGATGATTATTTATTTATTTATGTTGTTGCTTCCCCCTCTTTTCTCCCCAATTGTATCTAGCCAATTACCCCAACTCTTCCAAGCCGTCCCGGTCATTGCACCACCCACCCCCTCTGCCAATCCGGGGGGAGGGCTGCAGACTACCACATGCCTCCTCCGATACGTGTGGAGTCGCCAGCCGCTTCTTTTCACCTGATAGTGAGGAGTTTCACCGGGGGGACGTAGCGTGTGGGAGGATCACGCTATTTCCCCCCAGTTCCCTCTCCCCCCCAAACAGGCACCCTGACCAACCAGAGAAGGCGCTAGTGCAGTGACCAGGACACATACCTGTAGCAAATTCAAGGGCAGCTGGGAAGCAAACCCGGGTCGCCCGCACCACCGGCGACTGCGCTAACCAGTCAACTAAAGGGTCCGTTAGCCAAGGGCTAGTGAGTCTAGTCATTCATGGTCGTCACACTACCCCCCCCTCCCCCTACATCCGGCTTCCCACCTGCAGACACGGCTAATTGTGCCTGTAGGGATGCCCTACCAAGCTGGAAATAACATGGGGATTCGAACCGGCGATCCCCGTGTTGGTAGGCAACGGAATAGACCGCTACTCTACCTGGACGCCCGCCTGCCAGACGATTATTACCCACATGCAAGGGTACTTGACAAGGCAGCAAGTGAACATTTTGTGAGGAATCAATAACCACTTTGTAATTTCGCCATTTGTGAAGGGTCTCTTGCGGCAATTACCATCCGCTGGCTTGAAAGCAACATTATGTACTGAGAACAAAACCTTCTGAGCGTGCGGGTCATCGTCTCCGATCTGTCCTGCCTTACAGGGCCTCCAGGACAAATATATGAGGAATACATAAACCAGAGTGCATTTTTGCTCTCTGCTGGCGGCTCAACAGGATATAGATGCTCTATTATTGCTAAAAAGCCATATTTATTCTCCGCACAAGCAGCAGAGCAGTCACAGTGCAAGTGCACAGTAATCCAAAGTAAATTGTCCCATCACCATCAACCCATTTTCTCCAGATGAACCACTTGCAGGTTTTTAGGCTGCATGTTCCCTGCGGAGCCACATCGCCAGATACAGGCGTGAGACAGGTACCCAATGGAAACTAGGTCAGTGTGTCACACGGTTTCATCACCACCGTGAGGGATTAAAGCACCCTGCCATATAAAATTTCATCCGGTGCCCGTCTCTGGCCAACCTGATAGCAACCATCCATAAAATCTATCAATCTGCTTTCAATCATAGTTTTGCGGCGATGTGTTTTTGGCAGTGCCGACGGCGCTGGAGTAAATCACAGAGGAGGACGGCTCGTAAACAAAGCTCACCCGAGCCTAATAAGTAACGGAGCGAAGCGTTTTGGCCTCCAACCGAAAATATTACGGACCGAACGAACGGGGTCACCATTTACAGCTGCAGAGAGCATTTATTTATTGATTTCTCTAGGTTCTGCATCATTTCTTTCCGAGTAATAATTTGATCCGCTTTCAATCATCAGTAAAAACTGCTGATGAAATTAAAGGCTGATGACAAACTGACACCCCAGCAGGCAAGTCGTATCCAATTCTGAGTTTGATATAAGAGCATGTGGCACAAAGCGTGAAATCTCCCGTAAAAGAGTACAAGCACCCACTTTTAAGCTGTCTCCGCCTACTCGCATTTAGAAAAATGATAGAAAAAGGTGTAGATGAAGAAGACGGTGATGGTGGTGTGGGGGAGGCTGAAGGCCCCAGCTCCTCTCAAGTCGATCCAGGGAGGTTAGCTGGCTAACGCAAGCACTGTCTCCTTTCTACTCGCCTCGTATTTTATCGATCGAACATACTGGACCCCACAATGTGTCGCCTACGTCACGTGGATCTCAGCGTCTTTGATGCCCCCATATGACACGTGGGATTCAGAGGTGGTTGAGCTCAATGTGCCCCCCCCCCCCCACACACACACACAAAAGCACGGATTTTTGTTGAAATTGTCATGAGTGCAGTTCTACTAGCCAAGGTCCATACAAACATGTTTTCAGCCCAAAAAAGTTTTAAAAAATAAGGTTTTCTATCTCTTGGAAGCAGTGATCATGCCACAAATAGACAGGGTAGGGGCGTCAAGGTAGTGTAGCGGTCTATTCTGTTGTCTACCAACATGGGGATCGCCAGTTTGAATCCCCGTGTTACCCCCGGCTTGGTCGGGCGTCCCTACAGACACAATTGGCCGTGTCTGCGGGTGGGAAGCCAGATGTGGGTATGTGTCCTGGTTGCTGCACTAGCGCCTCCTCTGGTCGGTTGGGGCGCCTGTTCAGGGGGGAGGGGCAACTGGGGGGAATAGCGTGATCCACCCACGTGCTATGTCCCCCTGGCAAAACTCCCCACCGTCAGGTGAAAAGAAGCGGGGGGCGACTCCACATGTATGGGAGGAGGCATGTGGTAGTCTGCAGCCCTCCCCGGATCAGCAGAGGGGGTGGAGCAGCGACCGGGACGGCTCGGAAGAGTGGGGTAATTGGCCAAGTACTGTTGGGGAGAAAAAGAGGGGGGGGGGGCAAAAAATCAACAAAAAAAAACAGTATAAACGGAGTTAGTACCTGCAGGACCTCTGTGGTCAACTCTGTCTTGGTGCCTCCCGAGCCCCTCCTTGGCTTCCATCGGTACTTGAGGTTCGGTGGCCTCATCCTCTGTGGTCTCAGAGTCTGCAACAAAGGAGAGACGGCTGAGATCGGAGGAGAAGATGGCAAACCCAAACAACATTTCACATCGACTTAGTGGTGGAGATCCAGACGTGGCCTTTAATATGACCTTGGCTAGCCGCCCCCCCCTCTGCTCCTCCGCACCCACCCAGCCACCCTTAACCCCACCAAGACAAAATAAATGAGTTGAAGCAAAGCCAAGACACAAGGTCAGCTCTGAGCTGTGGCTTATTAAAAAAGGAAAAAAAAGAAAAAGACAGTAGTTATATCTACAGAGGCTGCTCCCTTGGGTCCGTACCGGTGTAAATAACACAAGTGACAGGAGGGTTCGAGAAACAATTCCCCCTCAATTCTTCCTTTTTCCCTGAACTAATTCGCTCTCTAGACACTCGTACACACGCTATTCGTGTTTGCGAGAACGAGGGCTCAAGCTGAGCGATGCTAATCTACTTCTTCTAGTCCCTTCAGCGACCCAGATTTCTTTTCCTTTCATCTCCAAAAAAATTATTAATCCTACTCACTGAAAAATAATTGACCCCAAGTGTCTGAGATGCCGTGTCTTCTCAAACCTTTCGTCTCACTCACCCCAGACACCTTTTCTCTCAGTAATGCCAACACAACACTTGGAAAATAGCAAGACCCCCCCCCCCCTTTTCTCCTCAATTGTACCCGGCCAATCACCCTGCTCTCTGAGCCGTCCCGGTCGCTGCTCCACCCCCTCTGCCGATCTGGGGAGGGCTGCAGTACTACCACATGCCTCCTCCGATACATGTGGAGTCGCCAGCCACTTCTTTTCACCTGACAGTGAGGAGTTTCACCAGGGGGACGAAGCACTTGGGAGGATCACGCTATTCCCTCCAGTCCCCCCTCCCTGAATAGGCACCCCAACCGACCAGAGGAGGAGCGACCAGGACACATACCCACATCTGGCTTCCCACCCGCAGACACGGCCAATTATGCCCGTACGGACGCCCGACCAAGCCAAAGGTAACAAGGGGATTCGAACCGGCGATCCCCATGTTGGCAGGCAACGGAATAGACCGCCATGCCACCCGGACGCCCCAATAGCAAGACGTTTTAACAAAGCCCCCGAGATTCAAAGATTTCATAATGTGACAGCTGTGCCAGCCCCTAACACGGCTTGTTCTGCGGGACACTCTGGCCTTTTCATACAGAAGACGACTGAAGATGACAGTAAGCGTGAAAAATGATGATTCACGGGTGACCTTTTCACAATGGGACTGTTGCACAGAAGCCACGTGTAAAGCAAGCGAAGCAGAGAATGTGCACTATTTAGAGAGGGTGACACAACGTGATAGAAGCGAGAGATGGTTTTCTGTGAAAACTAAAACACGGCCATGAAAATGAAATCTGTGCGCACAAAAGGAAGGACGGGGACTCACTCTTCGTCATCCCCGGTCTGGAAACGATCAGCGCTCATGAGCTGCGTGCAGTGTACATGTCACGTGTGTCATATAAACATAATGCTGGGTCTTTCCTTGCTGATTCCTCAAGGAGAACAGACCCCTTGAAGACTCAAGTCAACGGTCCCCGCAAAATCAAATTAGATAACAGGATGAGGGAAACGGATCACAAGGACACAAACGAAATGAAATTGTCCGGAAAAGCAGATTTCTGTGAATGGTTCGGGGCCACAGCCAAGATCAGAACACATAAGGGAGCAGACAAACAAAGTTAAAAGATGGTGGGAGTGGATATGGAGGGGGGTGGGGGGCGAGGTGAGGTGAGGTGAGGTGAGACGAGGCGAGGCGAGGCGAGGCGAGGCGAGGCATGTTTACCATAGCTTTGCTTTCGGCAGGAGCGGAAAACTTCGCTTCCATAGTGGCAGCAAGAGAGGGCAGACGGGAGAGCACCGTTACTATGGAAACCAGCATCTCTCTCACCCACACGACCAATCTTCTTCGTACCCATTAGAGTCTAAAGTCACCAGCCAAACTGCCGGGTGGCTGACAGATATGTTTACTGGTTAGAGGTCTCAAGAAGGAGCAGGACGACAACCACAAAATGGGTTGCGCCTCGTTGCACCTCCCCGTCAATTTCGACTTCTTTTAAGATAATTGCAGAAGAAAGCCTGCCTGATGACAAGGGAGCCGGTGTAACATCAGCAATCAACATCATCTCAGCATTAGCAGAATGTGTGTGTGTGTGTGTGTGTGTGTCTGGCCTGCCTGAATCAAAACAGAGCTAAAGCTTGCACAACAGGCAAGGGAAATCAACTCAGCAATGTAATTATGAGAGAGTATATTTCAAAGTGTCTCGAAGGGATATACAGCATAGAATTACAGTATATACAGTATTGAATTAGGGTTTGTGGCTTGCAGAAAACATGATTTGTAGTCTTATGTAAGCTGCAGCTTCGGCTAAGACGCCAGACATTATGCTATAAACCACAGAGGCACAACATTACTCACTCAAGAGACGTTATGCAGAGGTGCAACATAACACAGCAAGTATTGCTTTGTGGGGTTTGTGACAGAAATAAAAACAAATTGATTCTCCCGGCGAGCAATCAAGCATTGAAGTGAAATACACTACAGCGAATTGGATGCTCTGCAACGCCAACTTCGCTTTAGAAATAGATATATAGAGCAATAATTAGGAAAAGGTCTCAAAAGTGCTGTGCATGCTGTTTAAAGCTAACATGAAAACTGAAACAAAGATGATAACCTAAGAAACATACCAGTACAAAAATAAAATTAAAATGACAAAGCATATGTTCCAGTTATCGTAACACTGACTTTTGATAGAATAGAATAGAATAGAATAGAATAGAATAGAATACATAGAATAGAATAGGTTAGAATAGATGCAGGAAGCTCATCCTGACAACACACCATGGGTAAATCTGCCAAATGTCCGTGTGGAATTCCCAGTTCTCTGAAACAAGATGCAAAACACATTGTATTATTCAAAAGAGTACGCAGCCCTGTTGTCAGGTTCACAACAAAACAGGAGTTGGGGGTACAGCGGTAAAGCATGGCTTCCTATTCACCCCAAGCAAATCAGCTGCGCTCACCTTATTTTTTGCTGCCAATGGACAGAATGAGTGATGACAAGCTTAAGACTTACGAAAGACTGGATGTGAACCAGATATCACCACTACTTAGGCATCGTAGCTTCCCTCCTGCACAGCTGGCAGGCATACTGAGCGGTATTGTGCACCGGGATATGTGGAGCATTTTAAGGCCTTGGATGCAGGTTGCAAGAATACTATGAGTCCTAATTATAATTATGATCATTATGGATGAACATAACACTCGAGGGAAGGGTCCAGCCACTAGCAATACGTCACGCACTGAAGCGCAGGTTAAAACCACTTTTTCACGGAGGGACCGTTCGTACAGGCTGAAATAACTTCACGGTGTGCTTATGGGGCATGCATGTGCACTTGGAGTTCCCATGACTTCAAACAAGTGGGTCGCTCTGTCAGTCGCATGTCCTGCAGCAGGCCCAAGTGTTGGAAACTCCAAAACGACTGCCGTCAACCGTGTGCCACGGACGGCCACGGAAATGGAGGTTTTCCTTGGATTCGGTCGATACACGTGCTCCCCCCCACACAGGGTCCGGGGGCTGGGGTTATCAGAGTAATCAGTCAAATTGGCCCGAGTGGTGTTTGGTTGAAGTGTGCCACCCGGGGCACCCTTGGCCCCGGATGGCACACGGCTGAGAAGCGCGGCTGTCTGTGGAGGGCCCGAGGGGCTCCAAAACAATGAGTCATTGCCTTGCAGTGGATAGGACGACAAACAAAAGTAGAAACACATCAAAGTAGAAATGACTCATTTCATTGTCACACCCCCCCCCCCAACACACACAGCCATCAAGCGCATCCCTCCGAGCGGTTCACGTCTTTCGCCCGGCAGACAGATTTAAGCGTCGCCTGCTGGTTGGCGTGTGACAGCACCCACCGGAAGCTTCCATGCGCGCGCTGATCTCTATTGTTATGGCCTCCAAGGCAATCATATCAGCGAGCACCAGCCACGAACAGCCTCACTTCGAGCAGCCAAAGAGCCTGGCACACGTTTCACACACATTCAGCAGCCTTAATCCAAATCCTACCAGCATTCTGGGTTTGTTGTTTTGTTTTTTGGTGGGGGATTTTTTTTTTTTGTTTTGAATCCGGCTCCTCCACGAGGCCCGCAGCTTGGCGCAATACGAGGCGGCTCAGCCGAGTGACGGGTAGCCACGCGTGCGCGTTTGCTAGCAGCTCCGTCCTCGCCACGCTCACGGACCCGCTCCTCACGGCTCGACAGGCGGCAGTCCACCGACACCCTTCCCGTCCCTCCTCAAGTCTGTACAAACCATAACACGGGCGACTTTACTCTGCGGTAAACACTCACAACTTGCTAAAGGCTCACGTACGTGACGTTGGCGAGCGCACATAGTGGTAACGCCGCGGGGGGCGGAGGGGAGGGGAGGGGGGGTCACAACAGAGATTTGGAGCGTTTGGCGATGTCCGCCCGAGTGTCCCGCCGAACCCTGGGCAGCGTGCCTGTTCAGCATTTCAACGGAAGGCTTACGCCCCCCCCCCCAAGTGAGGATTTTACCGCCGCTTTCACCCCGCCACCTTTTGACACCGGGCGTCTGCGCACGGCCAAGGTGCCTCGGGGTGACACGCCACGGTACCGTTCCCTGCGCTGTGCGGCGGCGGAGTGTTACACAACAAACACACAGCGACCCTACCCGCGTCTGTTAAGCCTTCCTCCCCGGGAGCGGAACGCATGGTAAAAGCAGTGCGATGGAGTGATGATTTATCTCGGGGGGGGGGGGCTGATCTGGAATTTGAGGTTGGTCAGGTAATTTAAAAAAAAGTAGTCATTATTGTTATCATCAGAATACAAAGGGTGTGGCGTGCTACGTCAAAGCCTGCTATCAGAGGAAAAGTAGAATCGGTGGAATTACAATATTGACCTAGCTTGAAAGTTGTATTTTTATTGCAGAATTTTTTTTTTTCTTATTCTGAGGTTGGGAGGGGGAAAAAATGAAACTTACCTGAAATCTCTTCTTTGACCAGATTTTCTTCATCTCAGTAAGCAGCAGCTTTCCCCGTGCATCCAAAGAGAAACCGTGCGGCGAGCCGTCACAGAGGCACGCCTGCCACCCGTCCGCACACGAGCCAGGGTGTGGCGTCCAAATTCTCTTTCACAACCAGATTCGGCACCCGAATCTCATCTGGTGCGGGGGCGTTACTTTCGCGGCGAGAGAGGCGAAGAGAGAAGGAGAGAGAGAGAGAGAGAGAGAGAGAGAGAGAGAGAGAGAGAGAGAGAGAGAGAGAGAGAGAGAGAGAGAGAGAGAGAGAGAGAGAGAGAGAGAGAGAGAGAGAGAAGGGAGAGCGCAAGAGCTCCTACGAGGATGCAAATAAGCCAGTACCAGGTGTCTTTGTGTCTGTGTATCTGCTGATGTGAACAGTGTGTGTGTGTATCTGATGAGGTGAACAGTGTGTGTGTGTATCTGATGAGGTGAACAGTGTGTGTGTCTCTCTCTCTGACGTAGGGGCTGCCCGGGGGAGAGGCAACTCTCCACTCCTTAGCTCTCCTTCCCCTTCCTCCCTACCACAGCTGAGAGCCTACTCACAGCGAGAGAGGCGAAGCTGATGGAGGTGTGTGCGTGTGTGGTGATGGGCATGGAGAAGAGTAGAAAATGGTTCATCTGAGAATTATCCCTTTCCCCAGAACCAGGAGAGAGAGAGAGAGAGAGCGAGAGAGAGAGAGGAGGCAGAGAGACAAAGAGAAAAGATGGAGGGCAGGGAGGGCGTGTGGAGTATACAACACAGATCAGAGAGGGAAGGGGAGGGGGGGAGATGGCTAGACGTGAGAGGGTGACAGAGAGCTGGAGAGAGCTGGAGAGAGCGCATGAAGGATCTCTCTGGTGTTGTTTTGCGTCACAAAATGGGATATAGTGCCCCCACACTGCCTCCTGTGATTCTGTAAAGTCTGTTCAGCCCCCAAGCCACTCCTCTCCTCCTTCTCCGCCTCCTTTCCTCCTCATCACCTGCTTCTCCTCTCCGCGTCCTCCTCCGACTCCCTCGCTTCCGCCGGGCAGAGGGGATGTCAACGCAGCCGCAAGAGCCCGCTCCCCCCATAAGCCGAGAATTATGCATCCATATTCAACGCCTGCCACCCTCACAGCTCCTGCGTAGGGTCGGGGTCGGCTCCCACGATTATAAACGACCCGGGGCTGACTGAAACGGTTATAAATAACATTGCATGCGTGTGTGTGTGTGGGGGGGGGCAAACTCACTGGCGACCTTACTGCCTGTCACAATGTACAGGTGAACAAACAGTGAAGCACATCCGCAGGGGGGACGCTGCTGGAAGTAGATCTGGTGCTGGCTGCACGTTTTCAGTTGAACGTCTATAACGTCAAATATCATTTACGTCATATCCTGACCGGACGCTCGTCACTGGCATGGCACAAACAGATGCCACTGCACCGGCCTCGAGTCATGCATGTTTTTTTGAAGCTAAGCAAACTGATTCTTGAACGTCAGTTTGTGAGCGAGTAACTCATTTTAAGGCACTAAGTCGCTAAAATCTGACCCTAGTACTTATTTTTGAAACACTGGTCACTATGGCGACTGTCACCAGACGCTGTTGTGAAGGCTGTAGCTGCTAAAAGTTCGATGGTAGTTTTACTGGAGCAAGCACAAGTTGCAGGAACAGTATGGACTATTTTCATGCACACAAGCCAGACCTGATACACTGACTTACTTTCATCTCTCTCTCGTGTGTGTGTGTGTGTGTGTGTGTGTGTGCGCGTGTGTGTGTGTATACGTGGGTCAAACAGAGGGATGCTTTCGAAATACTGATCGTATTCCCCCAGCTAGCCTGTCTTATTTGTCCAGATCAAGGGAAGCATGACTAGAATATTCACCGACGCCCTGTAACCTCCCCCCTAAAGTCACACATCTCCCCTCTAATTGTCTCTCTCGCGCGGGGGGGGGCGCACACGCACACGCACACACACTCCCTTTCTCCCGCTCTCTCACACACACTGGCTCTCCCTCCCTCTCTCTTGCTCTCGCTCTCTCTCACACACACACACACACACACACACACACACACACACACACACACACACACACACACACACTCCCCCTCTCTCACACACTGGCTCTCCCTCCCTCTCTCTTGCTCTCTCTCTCTCTCTCACACACACACACACTCCCCCTCTCTCACACACACACTCGCTCTCTCTCTCTCACCCTCTCACACACAAACACACACATTCACACTCTCTCTCTCTCACACAAACACACACACAAACGTTCACTCACTCTCTCTCTCTCTCAGACACACACACTCTCTGCCGCCCTCACACACACACTCCCTCTCTCCATCTCTCTCTCTCTCACACACACACGCACACACACACGCACACACACACAAAACACTCCCTCTCTTCACACACACACACACACACACACACACACACACACACACACACTTACTCCCTCTCTCTCTCACACACACACAAAACACTCCCTCTCCCTCTCTTCACACAAACACACACACACACTCTCTCTCTCACACATACACACAAAAACACTCCCTCTCTCCCGCTCTTCACACACACACACACAAACTCACTCTCTCTCTTTCTCTCTCTCTCTCACACACACACGCACACACACACACACAGAATGAATTGCTCTTTCAGACACATCTGTCTCCCTCACACCTCATCTATCAGATGCATTTAACAATAATCCCAAGCAGAAGCGGGTCCAAGTTAAAGCTCAGCATCCAGGACCCTGCCTAGTACCTTAGAGCTCAGCATCCAGGACCCTGCCTAGTACCTTAGAGCTCAGCATCCAGGACCTGCCTAGTAACTTAGAGCTCAGCATACAGGACCCTGCCTAGTACCTTAGAGCTCAGCATACAGGACCCTGCCTAGTACCTTAGAGCTCAGCATCCAGGACCCTGCCTAGTAATTTAGAGCTCAGCATCCAGGACCCTGCCTAGTAATTTAGAGCTCAGCATCCAGGACCCTGCCTAGTACCTTAGAGCTCAGCATCCAGGACCCTGCCTAGTACCTTAGAGCTCAGCATACAGGACCCTGCCTAGTACCTTAGAGCTCAGCATCCAGGACCCTGCCTAGTAATTTAGAGCTCAGCATCCAGGACCTTGCCTAGTAATTTAGAGCTCAGCATACAGGACCCTGCCTAGTACCTTAGAGCTCAGCATCCAGGACCTTGCCTAGTAACTTAGAGCTCAGCATCCAGGACCCTGCCTAGCAACACTGCTGCCTCTCACCCACTGCTGGCTTTCATGTTTAACAAGCATTACTGAGATACACCGCCATATGTGGCCTTTGGAAACAGATAATCAGTACATGGGATATGTGTGCATATCCGGCCCAGTGAGGGTTCAGGTGCTGCATAGTAAAATTCAAGGAACGGCAAAAAATATTTAATATTTAATGCAACGTTTTGGCCACATAGACCTTCAGGCATCATGAAAAATGTGGATGGATGCCTGAAGAAGGTCTTCTTCCGTCAATATCTCTAAGTTTTTACTGACTGTGGATCAGTGACAGCTAGTGGGTGCAGTTCGTGGATCTGATGGTTTGCTCTTTAAATGGCGCCCTCTGTCCAATTTAAGAGCGAAAATGATGACGGTGGTCATTTGTCTTTTCCTCAAAAACACATCACACCAACAGCCTCAGTGTATGTATGGTTTATCCCCTGTATTGCACCTCCGTCTCCACACCCTCCCCCCACCCGGCTCCCTTTCGCCATCCACCGCCAGCGAGATGGGATCCGGTCTAGCAGAGGGTCGAGTGATCGATACCGATGCTTTATACGTGACATGGGATACACCCTCTAAGTAACAGCTCAAGCCACCCGGATCAATAAAGCCATCATAACAGAAGCCTTCTTGGAACGAGGAGCCGGCTGAGATGACTAAGAGTTTCACTCGAGGCATCTGGGGAAACAACTGCGGCGTGATGGGTCTGTTTTATGCCTCCTTGAGAGTCAGACAAGCTCGCGGTGGCACACCTAGAATGATTAGGCTGCGGGTAACTTGATTTAGCGAGGAAGAAGGCAAGCCATTCATCTCACTTTGGGCACTTTCGGGGCCTTTTGAGCCAGATGGTGCAGGGGAACCACACTGGCACTGGAAGCGGCCCTGAATCCAACAAATCCGTCACCCATGTATTGACCCACACACACACAATCCTACCAGACCTGTGACAATAAGACACACAAGGAACATGTCTTCTACCATACCGAGCTTATTTGTTTATTTATTTATGCATCATATCGTTCCTACCTAAAAAGAAGGAAGGTGCTGTTTGTTACTCTGGCTTTGGTGCTTTCAGCATGAGTCAACCCACTCTCTCTCTCTCTCTCCCCCTCTTTCTCCTTCTCTCTCTCTCCCTCTCTCTCCCTCTTTCTCCTTCTCTCTCTCTCACACACACACTCTCAATTCAAATCAATTCAATATGTGCTTTATTGGCATGACATACGTTTGTGTACATATTGCCAAAGCATGTAAAACAATGCAACAATTATAATAACAGCAACAACAACACAATACAACGATTATAATAACAGCAACAACAATGATCTCACACACACACACACACTCTCTCACTCCCTCTCTCAGCCCATCTCTCTCCCTTTCTCTCTCACTCTCTCTCATACACACCCACCCACACGGTCTCTCTATCTCTCCCTCTCTCTCTCAGTCAATCTCGCTTCCCTTTCTCTCTCACTCTCTCTCATACACACCCACCCACACACACACGGTCTCTCTAGCTCTCTCTCTGTCTCTCTTTCATACGCACCCACACCCCCCCTCTCTCTCATACACACCCACACACCCCCTCACACACAGTCTATCTCTCTCTCTGTCTCTCTCTCATACACACCCACACCCCCCCCTCTCTCTCATATACACCCCCTCACACACTCTCTCTCTCTCTCTCTCTCTCTCTTTCATACGCACCCACACCCCCCCTCTCTCTCATACACACCCACACACCCCCTCACACACAGTCTATCTCTCTCTCTGTCTCTCTCTCATACACACCCACACACCCCCCCTCTCTCTCATATACACCCCCTCACACACTCTCTCTCTCTCTCTCTCCGTCTCTCTCTCTCTCTCTCTCTCTCTCTCTCTCTCTCTCTCTCACACACACACACACACACAGAAGAAACAAATGAAAGGCACGGGGTCCACAGTTGTTCAGGGTCTTGTGGCTGCTCGGCTGAAAATTGAGTTCACGTTTTTCAAAATGATTTCAAACTTGGGAGAATTTGCTTCTGTTTGGGGACATGGAGATGTTGTTCTGTGCACGGTAGAACACCAACTACTTCTTCTCCTCCATGTCTGAGAAAGGGAAGGCCTGGGTATTGACTCTTTGCTGTGTGCGGGGATTGTTGTGTTTCTATATGTGTATGAGTATCTGTGTTAATATTAATGTTCTTTAAATGTGAATGGAAAATTGGACCATTAAAGGCTTGGTTAAAGGTCAAAGGTCTCTCTCTCTCGCGCGCTCTCTCTCTCTCTCTCACACACACACACACACACACAAATGATGAACTGCCCAGATGTTTTCTCTCCTCATCTACACTTGCATGTGTCTGTATCTGAGGACCAGACGTATTTCACAACGTTACGTTGTGTAATTTCTAACCTCACTACCGCTCTCGGCAGCAGCGAGCTCGTGTCCTCAGTCAAACTTGCAATTCCTCCCTATAAGTGAGCCTCCATCATGCAGACCTGCCCTGTGGCTCCTCTGTGGGACATCTGTAAAGGCCAGCCCAAACTGGGCAAAGCAGGAGCATCACTCAGTTTAAAAACGTATGAGGAGAGCGGTTCCTTACCGTCCCTTATTACTTTCGTTACGTCCATTTCATAATAGGAACGCCGCCCGGTGCTCAACGCTCCACTTTTGAACGCCACTGTCCATGAGAGGCAATAATAGTCACCGCTGCACCCCAGGCCCAGCTGCAGCGAACTGACCTAGTTCGCTGGTCGGCAGCGAGAATCAGTTGCAGCCGCGCCGGTTCGGCTCGGAGTGCTCCGTCGTTTCTAATTAGCTTAAAATACCGAGAAAGCATGCAGGCCTCGCGGAACGCCATTGATTTTGTGACGGGGGTCAGATTTCTGTGGAGCGGCCCTGACGGATGGCCGCACGCCCACAGCTTCATCAGCAGCTCGCCCGGCATAATCTTGCCGAGGTGGCAAAGAAACGGCGGCGCTGGCGTATCTTCATCACACGACGGCCGTGTTTATTTATTTATTTATTTGGCTCGTTTTGGCCGAGACTTGGCGAGCTCCAACTCGGTATTTGTTCCAGCTTGTATATTGCAATCACCCCGGGTGTCACAGGAAATAAACGACGTTGTTAAAAATGTATGTGACGCCTCTGGGAACGGGGCCTGGCTGACGAGATAACTTGGGCGACGCCTTTCGGGGGCTGATTTGCAAATGTTTGGAGAAGCTAAACAAGCATTTTAATGCTCGCTACATGTGTGGAAAGTGGCTGGCTCAGCTAATAGCGGAAGCCCCGCTTTGACACCTCAGGGCCGGCCAGCTGCGTGTCCTCCTCTATAGATGTCGAGTCTGGTCCGGCGTCCTCGAATCCTCTAAACAAATGTGAGAAACGACGGAAGGAAACAGACATGCTGACTCAAAGGAACCAAGTCGAGAAAGGTTTACTGATGCAATAATAGAAATATATTTGGGCGGCACGGTGGCCTCGTAGCGCTGTCGCCTCACAGCAAGAAGGTGCTGGGGTTCGAGCCCAACCTTGGGGGTCATCCTCTGTGTGGAGTTTGCATGTTCCCCCCGTGTCTGTGGTGGGGTTTTCTCCGGGTGCTCCGCCCCCCCCCCCCTCCACCATTAAAAAGACATACAGGGTAGGGTTAATACTCCTGTCTGTGCCCCTGACTGAGGCAATGGAAAGAGGAAGTGGGGTTGGTCCCCGGGTGCAGTGGGAAGGCAGCAGCCCACTGCTCCGAGCTACACAGATCACAGCTAGGATGGGTTAATTTGCAGTAACTGAATCGCCCCGAGGGGATTAATAAAGGAAACTTTAATTTTTCTAATTTTAATATTTGACAAAAAAGGTGCTACAGTGCAGGAAAAAAAAATCGGTTCACACCATCTTCAATCCTCAAACAATAAGCACACTTCTGTGATAGATAAGGTATTTGACCTATGACATGTTGCACCATCAACAAATATTTTTTTTCTATTTTTGCATCGGTAAGGCTGCTTTGGATGAGTTCCTTTTGGAGTCGGCGTGTGGGTTTCTTTCATCATCTCCTTAACGTCCACTGTGGCACCCACGCACCTCAAGTGTACTTCCTCAGGACAATAAATGAAGAACGCAAACTTGTTTTCGATACGCTACATTCCCTCCAGACACCTGAACTACCCCCCACCGGCACCAGAGTACCTCGTTTGATTCAGGTGCAAATTAACTTGTTCCAATCACTTTCATAATAATAATCATCGTCATCGTCATCATCATTACATTTATATAGCCCTTTTCTAGACATCCAAAGTGCTTCACATTGAAGGGTGACTCACCTCAACCACCACCAATGTGTAGCACCACCTGGGTGATGCACGGCAGCCATTTTGCTCCAGAACGCTCACCACACATCACCTTGAGGTGGAGAGGGAGGACTCATCGAGCCAATTACATGGGGGATGATTAGCTGGCTAGATGGAGACAGCCGGGTTGGGGAATTTTGCCAGCACACCGGGGAAACCCCTACTCTTTGTGATAATGTCTGTGAATGTTCTCATTGATAAGTGATAAGTGCCATGGGATCTTCAATGACCACAGTGCGTCAGGACCTTGGTTTAAAGTCTCATCCGAAGGACGGCATCTCCTACAGCACAGTGTCCCCGTCCCTGCACTGGGGCATTGGGATTTGATATTTGTTGTTTTTATTAGGACCAGAGGGAAGACTGCCCCCTACTGGCCCACCAACACCACTTCCGGCAGCAACTCGGTTTCCCCGGAAGGTCTCCTATCCAAGTACTAGCCGAGCCCATACTGCTTAGCTTCTGCCATTTGGCAGAGCCAGGGTACATGTTGGTCTGGCTGCCGGCATCAAGTGACATTATCGTGGACGGCATTCAAAGCGAATGAAATTACCCCTCACCCCTTTAAAGAAATGACTCGAGATGGACTTTTAATGCAATGTTGCTTGAAATGGCTTGCAAATAATACCGCAAAATTGACACGCCATCCTAACCTGTATACCCAATTTCCCCTCAGGGATGAATAAAGTATTCTGATCTGATTCTGATTTTCCTCCATGGAGTACCAACAACCACCCACATCGACGCAAACTAACCAGTTCAGTCTCAATGAAATCCCCTTCGTGTGTTATACGAGGCCGCTTGGAGACAAATGTGAGCAGCAACTTGTTGACTCACTTCACATGGAGGGCTTGAGGGTTTGGCTTGGAAATCCTGTAAGGCGGTGGGCAGCATCAACGGTCAATCTGCAACCTGATACTATCACCTAATCCCGAGCAAATGCCAACCGGTCTCTGTGATTGAGGGCCAGTGAGATTATTGAACACTAACACTCCTCGTGCCAGACCAAACACTGACCGAGGACGCTGCGTTGGTCCCACCCTAAAACGCTGCTTCAGAATGAGACGGCCTTCATTAATTGTTTTTCTGTGCCCGGGACGAGCTGAACATTCCTGCAATGTGAAGTTATTGGACGGCGAGAGCTTATCTCTGCCCTCGTGTGTCTGGTTTAGGCCACTCGTGGTCCTGACAGGACGGCCTCAATATGAAATGGTGAGAACAGGAATGCTGTTCTGTGTCTACGGACTATATTAGTCATCCGGCATGTGATCACAGCGTCTAAGCAAGACAGACAGGCTCGATGTGCAAACCACCTGTGGTTTGGAAAAGCCAAAATGTGGGGCATCTGTTCCAAAAAAACATGGAGTCCTATGGGCATCCTTAATGTAGGATTTTGACCATGACAACAAATTTTGCCTCATTCGGATGCTTTTGGTCAAATGTGATGTAGTATGGAAGCAACATAGAGACTAAAAGTTACACTTCGTTGGTTTATTCCTGTATGATTTTATTTCATGTGAATTTACACCGATCAGCCAAAACATTTAAACCACTGACAGATAAGGGAATAACATTATCTCGTTACAGTGGCACCTGTCAAGGGGTGGGATGTATTAGGCAGCAAGTGAAGCGTCAGTTCTTGGAGTTGATGTGTTGGGAGCAAGAAAAATGGGCAAGCGTAAGGATCTGAGCGACTTTGATAAGGGCCAAATATGTGATGGCTAGACGACTGAGTCAGAACATCTCCAAAATGGCAGGTCTTGTGGGATGTTCCCGCTATGCAGTGGTCAGTACCTGCCAAAAGTGGTCCAAGGAAGGACAACCGGTGAACCGGCGACAGGGTCATGGGCGCCCAATGCTCACTGATGTGTGTGAGGAATGAAAGCTAGCCTGTCTGGTCCGATCCCACAGAAGAGCTACTGTAGCTCAAATTGCTGAAAAAGGGACTGGCTATGATAGACAGGTGTCAGAACACAGGGCATCACAGCCTGCTGCATATGGGACTGCGTAGCCACAGACCTGTCAGTGTCCATGATGATCCCTGTCCACCGCTGAAAGCACCTGCAATGGGCATGTGAGTGTCAGAACGGGACCAAGGAGCAGGGGAAGAAGGTGGCCTGGTGTGCTTAATCATGTTTTCTTTTACATCATGTGGACGGCCGGGTGTGTGTGCATGGTTTACTTGGGGAAGAGATGGCACCAGGATGCACTATGGGAAAAAGGCAAGCCATCAGAGGCAGCGGGATGCTCTGGGTAATGTTCTGCTGGGAAACCTCGGGTCCTGCCCTTCATGTGGATGCTACTATGGCACGTACCACCTACTTAAGCATTGTTACAGACCAAGTACACCCCTTCATGGCAATGGTACCCCCTGATGGCAGAGGCCTCTTTCAGCAGGATAATGCACCCTGCCACATTGTTCAGAAATGGTTTGAGGAACATGACAAAGAGTTCAGGGTGTTGCCTTGGCCTCCAAATTCCCCAGATCTCAATCCGATCAAGCATCTGTGGGATGTGCTGGAAAAACAAGTCCGATCCATGGAGCCCCCCCGTCGCAACTTACAGGACTTCAAGGATCTGCTGCCAACACCTTGGGGCCAAATACCAGAGGACACCTTCAGAGGTCTTGTGGAGTCCATGCCTCAACGGGTCAGAGCTGTTTTGGTGGCTCGTGGGGGTCCTACACAGTATGAGGCAGGTGGTTTTAATGTTTTGGCTGATCGGTGTAGTTATTTATGGGTCATCTTTAGGGATACTGTGTGGATCGCTTGCTCGTTAGTGGGCCATCAGGATAGCTCTTTAGACCGGGCACCTGTTTGCATCTAGCGGCCCCCACTCAACGCAGTGAAAGGATGGGGTTACGTCATCGCCTCCAAAATGCTCCAGGAAGTATAAAGGGATCGGTTTGTAACTCAGCAGAACCGGAAAAGGTGGTTGAAATGTTTAAGGGCAACTGCACTGCAAAAAAGCAACCAAAAAGAAAAAAAGTCCCATGTTAACACGTCATCTAGTAATGACTACAAATGCTTTCCTTATCACTGAGTTTCCTTTCCCTTGAGATGGGAGGAGACGGTTTCACCGGTTTCTTGTGATTTTACTTGTTTTGAGATTCTCTTTTTAAAAAACAAGCAACATGACCTCAGTCATAATCATAATGCACTTTACTAATAAGCTAACGTCAGCTGACTCAGGATAATGAAATGCAAACCGGTGGATTTGTATTCAAAACCAAGCAAAACTGCAGCCCAGATAGATTTGCTTCATGCGTTCATAGAAAAATATAATTTCAGGACTGGAAACGACACTAAATTACCTGTAATTGCTTGTGGAAATTCATGTTTTGGTATTTAGCTTTCCTAACTAGCTTGTAATGATATCTCGTATTCCAAGTTTATTTCATACCTCAGTGGAGGAGATTGAAATCATTTTGCAAAATAAAACAAATACATAAAAATTGAATAAAAAAAATGAATAATTATTGTTGAATTGTAGAATGATACCAACAAGGGCATCAAACAACAACAAGAACTCCCATATTTGTGAGTGCAGAAATCAGGTGTGTTGTTGTTGTTGTTGTTGGTGGTGTGTGTGTGTGTGTGTGTGTGTGTGTGTGTGTGTGTGTGTGTGTGTGTGTGTGTGTGTGTGTACAATCAGTGCTAATTAGCGACTCCTGCTAATATGTAAAAGTCATAATAATAATAATAATGATAATGGAAGTGTATTTGTCATAGTTATGTCATCCTTCAGGAAAACCAAAATATTACACATAGCACCTTTAACCCCCAGAAACAAGGCCACACACATTGCTTTAAGGAGACTATCCGCTAATAGACAGTTTATAGAAGAAGAAACAGACAAGATCAAACTGATGAAGTTAGCCACCTTAAGGGCGCTACTGCGTTTGGACTGCCATTGGAGCCACACACAGCTTAGCCGACTGCAGTTTCAGGATAAATATCTGCCACATTAATGATGCACCCTCATCTCTCATACACTGCTGTAGCAGCACAAATCCCCGTGGTATGGTTGTGTATGTATCAGTGTGCCTTTACGCCGTGACACTGAAGCCACGGGGCAGAAATAGTCGGGACACACACAGGTCAGCGAGGGCAGATGGGAGATATTTCACTCCTCCTCACTCTTCTTTGACAAATTTCATCAGTTCTGAAAAATTATATGCTATAAATCACGGGGTTAGTCAAGGGCAGCAGCGGGTTGGCGGGGTGGGTCGGAGGGGGAGGGGTGTCGGATGGGTCATTTGACCTTCCCCAAAAAACAAAATGTCCAAAAAGTGCATTCAAACCAAGCAGCAGTTACCATAGGCAGTCACCACTATTTGTTATTGTTGAGCCTGAAATATCCCTTACTTGGCAACCCTTCCCACTAAACTACAAGTTTAGGTATAAAAGGAAGTATAGTGTATTTGTAGCCATAGTAGGGTCAAAGGCCAGATTGCATAAGGTATCCTGTACTGGGAATAAAAAGGTCCACTTTTTTGAGGAAAAAAGAAGACCCAGCCCGTTCAGTAGACCGACTACAGCCGTGTAAAATCACGTCTTAGTCATGTTCTTACCAAGCAGGATGTCGGCCATAAAATGCTGCTTCGCACCAAGCCCCCACAGTCCACCACCTGCACCGAGAACCAGCCATCACTACAAACGTGGTGTGGGACTGCACGAAACGCTGTGCTCGGAGCGGCAGCTCCCACTCACCTCTTTGCTTCTTTCTTCTCGGCCCACTCGCGCCGTCCCTCACACTCCTCAAAGCCCTCCGTGCATCCAGCGGCTCCTTCCGTATCATGGCTGCTGCCTTTGGCTTGGCTTGGCTTGGCTTGGCTTGGCTTGGCTTGGCTTGGCTTGGCTTGGCTTGGCTTGGCGCGTCTCCCTCGTATGCTCCTTCAAAGCCCCGTTAGATGGCGTCTGATCCCCGATGGCGGCTCTCTGTGGGGTTCATGTTCAAACCCCCCCCCCGAACCACTCGCCACTCAGATTGCGCGCCCTCCTCGAAGGCTCTCGAAGAAGAAGAACACAACTTCCTCAAAAGGGGCTTCTTATCCCAGGTCTGCTTTCACCAACACAGCTGCTACTGCCCCCCGTTTCATCTTACCCCTGAGGTGAGGTCCATGAAATAACTTATATACCCCCACCCCCCTCGTCACCTGTCATGAACGTGGCTGAGGATGTGCAGTCTACGATGGCTCCTTATACCTTACGCTTCCCTCGCCTTACCTTCTGCCCTTCTCAGCCCATGTTTCAGTGTCTTGTCATCTCCTCTATCTGCCCCCCCCCCTTTCTTCCCTCTCTCCCATCTGCCCTCAACTTTGACTGCCAAGCTCGGCGGTCTATTTCGAGTGGGGCACAGCACGCCCCCTCCTGTTGTACTGTACCTCCCTGCATGTAAGCCCCTACAGAGGACCGGGCCCCCCGGTTATAGCTGGAGATTACACCCACATATTCACACACGCACTCCCCCCCCCCACACACACACACACTCAAACTGAACGACCTTCTCCGTCCTGTGTGTGTGTGTGTGTGTGTGTCTGGGCAGAGAGGCTATCGGCTACTGCAAAGGAAGGAAGACATTTTATTTTTGTTAAGAGCATCAAAAGTTGCATTATAAGTACACACACAGGACAGGACCGTGTTATTTTGGGGGGAACTGTGATTAAACTGCTGAACTACTGAACTATTTCAGACCGCCAGAAGGCCACAAACCCTGAGGGAGGAGTTGAAAGGAAAGTTCAAAATACATGAGGTCCGTGTTTTGAGCGAGTGTTTGTAACCCTGATTACTCCATAAACAATCCCCCCCCTTTTTTTTTTGCCCCAATTGTACTTGGCCAATTACCCCATTCCGAGCAGTCCCGGTCGCTGCTCCACCCCCTCTGCTGATCCGGGGAGGGCTGCAGACTACCACATGCCTCCTCCGATACATGTGGAGTCGCCAGCTGCTTCTTTTCACCTGACAGTGAGGAGTTTCACCAGGGGGACGTAGCGCATGGGAGGATCACGCTATTCCCCCCAGTTCCCCCTCCCCCCTGAACAGGCGCCCCGACCGACCAGAGGAGGCGCTAGTACAGCGGCCAGGATGCATACCCACATCCGGCTCCCCATGTGCAGACACGGCCAATTGTGTCTGTTAGGGACGCCCGACCAAACCGGAGGTAACACGGGGATTCAAACAGGCGATCCCCATGTTGACAGGCAACGGAATAGACCACTACGCTACCCGGATGCCCCACTATAAACAATTGTGAATACTATAGACCGCTGCAGCTGAAATCCTCTGTGTTGAACATATGGGCAACAAGTACTGACAACCGACATTCTCCAAGGTTGTTTATCTCATACAGGAACATTACTCTCAAAAAATCACTCTGCCAAACCGACCACGGATTATTTTTATCATGAACTCATATCATTGCCAACAACCCACTAAAACTCTATTCTTACTCTTTGATACCATCCCTGGGTCAATATGTGACCCCGGATTCAAGAGCCAAAACAAAGCAGCATCTTATCTAACTTGGGCAGGATATAGCACGGTACAATTTGCATTATATTTAGAAAAGGTAATGACGGAGGACAGTGCAGGAGTCTTCTGATTATTTTCACTTTGTGCAGCACTGGTTAATATCCGGACTGCATGGATAGTGGAGCCAAGGATACAATTTTGCTAGTTTCTTACAGACATAATACACGCGTCAGACTTCTGCAGCTACTTCAGAAAAACAAACTTTTTGGTGGCCGGGTAGCGTAGCGGTCTATTCCGTTGCCTACCAACACAGGGATCGCCGGTTCGAATCCCCGTGTTACCCCCGGCTTGGTCGGGAGTCCCCACAGACACAATTGGCCGTGTCTGCGGGTGGGAAGCCGGATGTGGACCGAAGGAGGGGGGGTAGTGTAACGACCACGAATGACTAGACTCGCTAGCCCTTGGCTAACGGACCCTTTAGTTGACTGGTCAGCGCAGTCGCCAGTGGTGCGGGCGACCCGGGTTTGCTTCCCGGCTGCCCCTGAATTCGCTACAGGTATGTGTCCCGGTCACTGCACTAGCGCCTCCTCTGGTCGGTCGGGGCACCTGTTTGGGGGGGGGACTGGGGGGAATAGCATGATCCTCCCACGCGCTACGTCCCCCTGGTGAAACTCCTCACTGTCAGGTGAAAAGAAGCAGCTGGCGATTCCCCGTGTATCATAGGAGGCGTGTGGTAGTCTGCAGCCCTCCCCGGATCGGCAGAGGGGGGTGGAGCAGCGATTAGGATGGCTCGGAAGAGTGGGGTAATTGGCCGGATACAATTGGGGAGAAAAAAAGGGTGGTGGTGGAAATAATTAAATAAGCCCAGGCATGAATACAACATTTTTGACATATTTCATCTTTTAAATAATGATGTTGCCTCCAAGGGAGTCTCAAAATGACACATGCAACACACACTTCTGCAAAAAGTGTACAAGTACAAATATAGCACTGCTGTCATCCTACAGAAATGATCTGCGATCTTGAAATGAGAGGCAAACTGCTCGTCAAACTGTTGAGTCTGCGCGCTGGCGTGTGATACTACGTTAATGGAAAGCTAAATGCCAGAGGGTGACGTCAATAACGTGGCCTAAAACTGTGACGCGGCTCCATTCCAGCCTCTGATTGGTCCGGTCGCTCAGGCTGAGCTCTTAAAGAGACACACACACACCCACACATTTGAGGGTCTGACTCACTGATCAAAGCTGAATAAATTGGTCACAGCCCATTGCGCTTGAGGATGGTGTCTCTTAAACGACATCACACCTTGGTCCACGCACACGCACACGCACACGCACACACACACACACACACACACACACACAAGAAAAACGTACACACGCCCATAGACACACAGTCATTCACAGGAATATTTGCAGACACAGATGACCCTGGCAATGAAATGGACACAGACGCACACTCACAAACAGCAACGGACACACACTCACAAACAGCAACATACACATGCTCACAAACAGCCAGCCACACACACACACACACACACACACACACACACACAACGTGCCCCCCCCCGCCTCTCTTTCATCATGATGATGATGATTGAGTGCGACAGTGTGGTGTCTTGACCACAGTGATGCTATAATTATCTGTGATGTCGGCTGGTGCAACAGGAGAAGGGGGCTGCCGGCATCCACACATCAGCAGAGTGCCAGCCCCCTCAGTCTACACATACCACGCTATAAATAACCACTGGGAGAGCGAGACACGGACAGGGAGAGAGAGAGATAGAAAGAGAGAGAGACAGAGACGGAGATAAGAGGCAGACAAAGGTCATTGAGAAGAGTTCTGGGGGTCTGGGGGGGGGGGGTAGACAGACATAAGAGGGAGACCAACGCCAGAGAGAGAGAGCGAGAGACAGAGATAGAGAGACAGAGAGAGAGAGAGAGAGCGAGACAGAGATAGAAAGAGACAGAGACGGAGATAAGAGGCAGACAAAGGTCATTGAGAGGAGTTCTGGGGGTCTGGGGAGGGGGGATAGACAGACATAAGAGGGAGAGCGAGAGAGAACGAGGGCGACAGGGACAGATAGAGCGAGGGACGAATACAGAGAGAGGGCGTTAGAAGAGAGCCAGAGATCAAAGAGTGATGAGGGAGAGAAAGACTGAGAAAGGATGATAACAGAGGAATAATGGGGATAGAGAGAGAGAAAGAACAGCATAGACATTAAAGGGACACAGTCAAGGGAGCGAGCGAGAGAGAGCAAGAGAGAGAGAGAGAGAGAGAGAGAGAGAGAGAGGAAAGAATAGAGGAAGAAGAGAGACAGAGATCAAAGAGCGATGAGGATGAGGGAGAGAAAGACTGAGAAGGGATGATAACAGAGGAATAATGGGGATGGAGAAAAAGAAAGAAGAGAAGAGCCATAAAAGGAACACAGTCAAGGGAGCAAGACAGAGTTAGAGAGGCTTACAGTGTTGTTTTGTTTACGGCGGCATTACCCCTTTTTTCTGAAGAAAACGCCGCCAACATTTCCACATAAAGGCCAACGGCGAGTAGTCTCTTTAAAAACTGCACTCAAACCAGCGTCTTATTATGCAAAGTGCAGAGTCGAACACTATCTGAAGTTGAAATGTTCGCATCTTCAGAGGAGAACTCTTGACATTTACTGCGCTTTTTGTGGGCCGACAAATCACAAGGAAGGAAAATTGTGGTTTAATGCTACCCAGGCGTCCGACTGCCAGAAGAAATTATAGCCAGTATGAAAAACGAGAACGCACTGGCGTAAGAGTTAGCAGTAGCTCTTAGCAAACTCCCATAAACCCTGACAATAAAGAGTCAGTATGGGAACGCATAGCCGTCTTTATTTCCAGCCCCAACGGCCACTGAGGCAGCACCTCCTCCATAACAAAGTGGACATTTGTAACACGGCCTCAGAGGGTGACCCGGGGCAGAAAACAAATAAAACAGGAAAACCTCCAGAACGGACAGACAGAAAGGCATAGAGACTTGCAGTGCTTCATTGCATAGACAAGTGTATTATGAACAAACTGGCAGCGAGAGAGGAGATAGTGGGAGGTAGAGAGAGAAGAGAGAGAGAGCGAGAGAGAGAGAGGGAGAGAGAGAAGGAGAGAGGGAGTGAGAGGGAGAGAGAGCTACAGAGACAGAGTGACAGAGTGAGCGAGAGAGAGGAAGAGCAAGACGGAGAGAGAGCTACAGAGAGAGACAGAGTCAGAGAGCGAGCAAGAGAGAGAGCGAGAGAGAAAGAGAACAAGAGAGAGAGCTACAGAGAGAGCGAGAGAGCGAGCAAGAGAGAGAGAGAGTGCAAGAGAGAGAGAGCAAGAGAGAGCTACAGAGAGAGAGGGAGGGAGAGGGAGAGAGAAAGAGAGAGAGAGAGGTGCTGAGTGATATGACAGCTGGATGAAGCTTGTCTGGTTGTGGTGCGAGAGCTGGTGACATATCAGCTTAACCGTCAACTGCCTCCTCCCGGGAATGCACCATATGTTATTTTGCATGCATGCATGCGTGTTATGTAATGTAATGTAATGTAATGTAATGTAATGTATGTATGTACCTGTGCATGTTATTACACCGACCAGGTGTTGGGAGCTGCAAGCTCACAAACAGTCGCAGTCTGCAGCTGTATCGTCTGCAAGGTGGTAATGTGAGCAACTTAATGAGTAAACGCTTACTGGCATGCACCTGCATGCTCACCGGGCACAGACTTCACAAACAGAAATAAAAACAACACCTAACTACTCAAAGTGATGTTTTTCTTGATAAATGTCGTAACTCAGTGTTTCAGTATGTGACAGTTGTTGGAATGGCTTCCAAATTCAAGTCTGCTCATTAGCCAATGGACCACTGGATTGCATCATCAGGTATTAATATGCTATATTATAGGTTATCTCTGTACTACTGATCGAATGAGCCTTTTAATTATCTCACGAATTTTTTTTTCTTCATCATCTCAAGGCCTAGAGGCAGAAAGCTGGATCAACGGGACAGAACAAATTAAACCAATGATGTGTCAAAATTAGTGATGTAAAATATGTTAAATTCTGCCTATTATGAAGACAACATCGACCTACTTCCATCTGGCAGAGACATGACTATACGACATATATGTCAAAATCTTAAGTTTTGATTTTTGATGACACTAACATAGACCCCCTTATGTCCCTTGTGGGTGGTGCATGGCACAAAACAAGAGGATACGAAGTGAGAGACCAAAAGATTTCACGAGGAGTTGTCACATCTTCAACATACAAGTGAAAGAGTAGGTGTGGATGAAGCCAAACTACTCATGGGGTTGAGGGACAGGTCCGTTCGCAGGGGAAGGCCAAAATGCCAGACGGACTACCACCAAGCCTCGTTTCTTCCCCCTGCAGCCGTCTTTCATTTGGTATTTAGCTGACGTCCTCGTCCAGCATGGCCCCCGTCTCTGCTGTGTGAACGCACACCCGACACAGCCATCAGCCTCAGCATAGCTAGCCCACCGGAGCCTTCTATTCTTAGACGTGTTACAGGACACAGACGGTAAGCTGCTGAACCGACTTCAAATGTGGGCGCCATCTGATTATTACCCGTAAAAATTCCCACTCTTCTTCCACATCTAAACGGTTGTCGTCGGCGTGTTAACGCACTCGCACGTGCTTGTTAAGCCAAAGGTTGTGGGATAAACTGAAGAACAAAACAAAAACAAACTCTGAAACAGAGATTTGCAGTGCTGTGCCCTCGTCCTCCGCACAACATATACACAATACATATTGAGTACTTTCCCATACAAAGAGCAGCAATATAAATAAATAAACAAACAAACAAACAAACAAATTTCGCAAATTTTACCATCCAGACGCCACGTGTACATTTATGTATTACATGTGGCCCAATAGTACTTATGTGATCTGTTATTGGCCATCGCAGTTATTAGATTTAGTTATATATGAAAAGGATGAATGTATATATCGTACATTCTCTGAAACAAATGGGCGCCATTTTTCCGCCATTTAAAACCCTTCCAAAACAGGCCTTTTGGTGCCATATTGTCATCATTCACACCCCCGAAAGTAAACCCAGCTAGCTATCGAGGAAAAATTAGCTGTGTAACAAACTTCCTTTCAAATTTTATAGCACAGATCTATATCCTATTCCCTAGCATTACCTTTGTCCATAGAAATATATATACATATACGTATATATATATGAAGCCGATGGCTATCAACTCTCATCAGTTTGAGAGAGGGCGCTTGGACTTGCCAAGTACGTTAGCTGGAAGTGGCTCTTGTTAGGACTGATGTTGAAAGCGACTTAATACCAATAATGGCTTAATACTAACCACTTCCTTGGCTTAACAAACACAACAACAATCACCCAGCGGCCTGAAACGGGTACCCGTTCAGCTGCGGGACTAATTGAAAGCAATAGCAGGTGACGGTGCTCCCACGAGCCCCAACCCTAATGTGGGTCTATTTACATCCACTGACTAATTTTAACCTACCTCTGGCGGGCATGGGAAAATAGTACTACTAATTTCAAACACAGAGAGGACATGAGTGTTAACTTTGTCTGGGTAAATTGTCGTTGAATTGGTTGATTTACAGATTTCTGCATGAATGATGGAAGGGGGGGGGTGTATAAACCGACCATTTCATGGCACTCTGTTGAAAGCACACTGCATTGCTCGTAGATTTGAAATTTGGTTATGAGATATATTAAACTAAACTTTTATACCATTATAGTGATTGCAAAATAAACTTTATATTATGCATGAAGGGGAGCTTAAAGTATGGTATTTGCTATCAGTATATGATGTGATATGAGCGCGCTATAATATACGTGTCCCCAGCTAAAGTGCCTCATCCCCAGGTGCAAATGTATGAGCGGTGTCCTCGAGCACCAGGCCGGAAATCCCTCATTCTAAGCACTCAAGTGAGATTAAGCACCAACTTGTTTGATTGTTTGAATTGATAATTATTGTTGCTGCAACCTGCTGCTGCATTATAAAAAGGCATTATTTTCAAACTAAAGATTCATGTTCAGTTCCTTTGCCTAATTTTTTTTGACTTCCTGCTCAAGAAAGAGTATGTTTCTGTTGAACATAATTACCTTCACCAAGGTCCATAATGGCCAAGACAGCACTGCTGCTGGCCTCCCCCATCTCATTGGTGGCTATGCAGGTATACAGGCCGGCGTCACTGGTATGGCAGTCCCTGATCCAGAGGCCCCCCGAGTCTTGGGCCTCTGACGGAGGAATCAGCTCATCGTTGTGGTACCAGCTCACCGAAGGCTTCGGATAACCTGCCAACGACACCCTGAGGCGAATATCACACCCTGTGCCCACCGCCGCCTTGCGGAGTTTACGAATGAAGACTGGCGGCGTCGGTTCCTCTGATGAAAGCCCAGTGCCTGGAGACACTTGGTCCTGACAGACTTTGGCCCTCTTGGAGGGGATGTCGGGACTAGGGCGGGTTCCTGTAACTTCTGCCATCTTTTTCAGGTTTGAGGATTGGGCTGTGCTCATGGTTTTTGCCAAGTGATCGCTGGATGTCTCAAAACAAGGGCCCTGTCGGGGTATACTGCAGGTACTTGATGTCTCTTCTGAAATCCTCCATCGGTTTAGGTACTCCTGGGCTCACAGGGAGCACAGAGGACTTCGTTTTAGTCTGGTCTGAAACATCTCGGGACTGTGTGGAGCAGATTAGCATAATCAGATTGAAATCAATATCATGTTTTGACACGCTCCATTTTTACTGTAGGCGTTATCATTATTTGAGAGTCAATAGCATTTCCTAGTCGGCAACTTTTACACACAAGCAAATGACTATACAAATCACAAACGCTTATGCGGTTGCTTAGATAAATGGATGCTGTCTTGTAGGACCTTCCCAGGGACAGACTGTACAGCACATAGCATCTAACATGTTCACCAGCAGCCGAAGGCAGGGGAATTAGGCAGGAAGAGGTGACTTTGAGAAAGAAGGGAAGCAATCGCAGCAAAGAAAGCTGTGGCAGGCCATGCTCAAACCAATAAACACTACAACATCAATAAGTGCAACTCAAGATTCAACCATGTTTTTTTTTTTTTGTGCAACATAGGTAAGGGTGTTGACATATCAACACTTGTAATTCTCTCTCAATGCAAATAGAGCTCTATGATTTAGTGTGGTCAAATAGCAATGCAATTACTAGTATCGCCATAGGTGTTAGCAAGCTAAATTTTAGGAATGTACCTTTAAATTTCAGTAAACCTTAGAGAACTCAGAAATATTTCACACTGGGAACAAACAAAAAATAATGCAACAAAAAATTACTTAGGTGACATGTATTCTTTCCCTGATTGCAGTTTGGAAGTCATTCTGATATATAGAGAAAGAAAAGAAAACCAGTCTCAACTGCGCTTTACACATAAAATGATACCATGGCAGCTTACCAACAACACTTATGTGAAGGGCTGCCCAAAATAGAACTTGCTTTTGAACAGACAGAAATGCAACTTACTTCACTTTGCCCTGACATCTGAAACGGGATCCCCTCTGACATCCTCGCAAAGTCCCAGTTAAGGTAACGAGATCCGCAAAGCAAAATATTTCATCTCAAATCAATTATGAAAGCCTTCGTCTCCGTCGATTGTCTGGTGAGCTCGGGCTATAGGTGTAAGTCCGCCCCGGATCATGTAGAATTAGCAGCCACCGCTAGAGCCCCTTTCAAAAGGGGTCCGGGCTCGACTTACGCCCTACTGAAAAGGGGTCAGATATGGGAGAGAGAGAGGGAGAGGGAGAGCGAGAGAGAGGCAGAGAGAGAGGCAGGGAGAGAGGGAGAGAGAGAGAGAGATCCAGGCTCAAATTTCTTGCATTGGGCACTCCAACGTCAAAACCATTGAGGCCCTCTGTCCATTTTTTATCTCCGCCAGGCGGTGGCCTAGAGGAAATTGTGTGCGTGTGTGTGTGTGTGTGTGTGTGTGTGTGTGTGTGTGTGTGTGTCCGCGGCTAATCTCGCAAACTACAGGAGTATCATCCAAAAAAAAAATTCTGCACAGGTGTGAATGTATGATGAAGAACCTCTCGTGGTTGTGGTGATTATAAACCCTCGGAAAATGCTTGTACTCACTATCGCCGCTCCCTCCCCTCATTCGCTCTCTAGCTCGCCCGACCAACGCTGCTCTCCGCCGCTACCCGATCTGAGTCAACCGTGCGCATGCGCGACTCACTTCTACAGTTGACTCAGATCGGGTAGCGGCAACAGTGTCAGAACCAAAACATTATAACTAAAATGAATGAATGAATTAAACTTATATAGCGCTTTTCTAATACTCAAAGTCGCTTAGTATTTGGGTATGAGTCTTGAATGTAAAGAAGTCGACATATTTTGCAGGATCCTCCACTGCTGATCTCAGCACAGGAGAACTGGAGGAACACTGGAGGAACCCAAAATAATTCGCCTAATTCACCTCGCCGCCAGGCGGAAGTGCCAGTCTCCAGTCTTAAAACTCCGCTACAAAAATACAATTTCAAGAGTAGGATTAATCACTGTCACAGCTAGAAATCATCTCAGCAGCTACAGTAAAACATCTCCCGTGGCTGAGCTGTGTTTTCTCACCGCTGTTTTATGAATGAAAGTCAATCAGCAGAGAAGCCACTCACCTTCAGTCATTTTATATCGTGAAATCAGTTGTGGTTTAACACATTTTAACACACTTTTAATGAGGGCTTTGAAATGAAGATAGCCTGATCATTTCATGTCAGACTTGGTCACGTTCAAGCGAAGGTCCACCAAGGAGGCTGCACATCCACAGGCTGCTGTGGATGTGCAGCCTCCTTGGTGCAAAACAGGCAAAACATTATTAGGTACATTATTTTAGCTTGAGCACTACATATTAACAACTTTTCCCCCTCATATTTCTCATCGACTCTGGTGCTAACAGGAAAACACGGTTTTTTGTCTGTCTGTGTGTTATTTCCTTTCTCCCGGCGGGCGAATAAAGGGTTTGTCGACAGGTCCGAGAGATACGTAAACCTAGTGGGGAGCTCCTCTAGTGTACACTCTTTCTCTTCTCAGCATGTAACATCCTTTTCTTGTTCTCTAGCTCCTCTGTTCTGCCTTTGCCCCTGACAGATCCCCCCCCTACCCGGTACTGTGTGGGTGACAAGCCCCCGATTCCAAACCCCCATCCTCCCTCCGTGTCCCCATCCCCATACCCCCACCCCGCTAGGACATGACAGCTGCGCCACGATGGATAGGTCACATTTCACAGACTGCCATGTGCCTGCGCCACACACACACACACACACACACACAAACACACACACACACACACACACACACACACACACACACACACACACACACATATTTTGGTTGATAACACTGTCTTATGTTATCTGTGTGTGTGTGTGTGTGTGTGTGTGAGAGAGAGAGAGTGGGGGGAACAAAGGAGATAAGACGGAAAGAGAAGGAGGGAGAGCGGGTGTGCGTGTGATGGGAAGATGCTATAAAAAGGGTGTTTCAAGAACACAGACAGGACTGAGTGCTTCCCACAACTGTCGGACGCCAACCCCAAACCGGTTTGTCTTTGTCACTATATCCCCCACCGGTCAAGGGTGGAATCGGACATCTCTGCCAAAACTTTTACTTTGATTTTGATGAAAGTTGGCAGGATCTCCTGATTTCACAAGTGGGCTCGCTTTAATTTCCCATTTCACCACTTTTACACAACACTCATCTTTTTTAACTTTTTTTTCCTTTCCTTTTTGCTTTGAAAGAGATAAAGGAGCCCTGCAAGAATTTATTAATACATCACTTTAAAGTATAAACTGGGGTAGATGATAATTTTATTTTCATCCTTTACCACCTGTGGACCAATGTTCCTCATGGGGCGTTGTGTTTAATGCTCTACATGGACATTAATATTCCATGTTACATAATAATCCTGCTAAAGTATACCAAAGATGCATCACAGAACTGTTTCGTGTTGGGAGAAGAACTGTTAATATTGTCTATCCAGTAACACATTGTCTTCGGTGTTGTAACTTTCTTGCGCTGAATAGAAATATGAAGGTGCCCTAACTAAGTTCTCAGCCACACGAAGTTATCAATGTTGTTCACATCAAATAACTGCAGGATGCAGGTTCACCTCCATATCCTCATTTGGGGACCACCTGCAAACAGCCCCATGGCCTTTTCTTTCGGCAGTTTTAAAAACACCGATTCGGCTATGGTGTGATGCTGCCATCTGGTGGTCAGGAAGGCCTTAGCTGCAAGACATTTTTTCACCACAAAGTGAAGAAAACTTCTTTTTTTTTGGGTAGACGAAGGCTTTGCACTGTACTATTCAGTGATCTTGCTCACCTTGGCCAAGAACATGCTGGTCAAGTCAGCAGAGGTCGGAGTGCAGAAGCCCCCTCACCAAGTCAGGTGTCCGACAGCCCCCCATCAGAGCATTTATGGATGATCTGATGGTCTGTAGCGGGCTGTACATGGATCCTCCAAGGCCTTGAGCAACTCATCAGCTGGGCCTGGATGGACTTCAAGCCAGCCAAGTCCATGACTGTGAAAAAGGAGAAAGTAATGGTGTCCAGAACCCATTTCTCTTAGGGAAGCCAGTCGAGTGTCTGGGTAAAGTCTTTGACTGCACCCTAAGGGACACTCCGTCACTCCAGGCAACCAGCAGCGAGTTGGGAACATGGCTTACAGTGGTGGACAAGTCGGGGCTTCCAGACATGTTCAAAGCTTGGATCTACCAACACGGCCATCTTGCCACTACTCTTCTGGCAGCTGCTGGTCTATGAAGTTCAGCTGACCACCATTGAGGGTTTCGAAAGGAGGATAAGCCACTTTCTGTGCATGTGGTAGGGCCCACCAAAAAGCCTAAGCAGCATCGCAAGAACAAGCTGCAACACCCTTTCAGTAGCCTGGTGGAGGAGTTTATGGTTACCTGGGCAAGACAGGTGCTGCTGTACAGAGGCTCCAATGACTTCACAGTCTCCCTGGTGGGCATTGTAGTGAGAACTGGGAGGAAGTGGAGGGCACAGGAGGCAGTCGAACAGGCTGATTCATGGCTGCAGCTCAGTGTGCTGGTGGGAACAGTGGCATCTGGATGGAGGAGGCCACTGAGAGGAAGAGGGCCAAGTACAAGGGGCTGGTAGGTGAATGCCCAAGCAGTGGATGGAGCACCCAATGCAACCCCATCAGGGTCAGCTGCAGAGGCTTCATGGGCTCTCTACAGGGCACTCAAGCATCTGGGAATTGCAGGACTGCACAGCAGGAAAGCCATCAGTAAAATCACAGATGCCTCAGAGAAGGCATCAAGATGGCTGCTGATCCAGTAGGGTGATTTGTGGACCACACAAGCTACTTAGACACAAGCCAGGGCCTAATCACGCCCAGACGGGTCACCTGGGCAAGGGTGCCTGATGTTGGGTTGGAAGACCCAAAACATCCAATGACCCCAGGTTACATCACTTACATCACTGCTAATGTGTTGAAAGGTGTGTGTGTGTGTGTGTGTGTGTGTGTGTGTGTGTGTGTGTGTGTGTGTGTGTGTGTGTGTGTGTGTGTGTGTGTGTGTGTGTATTTCTCTCTGTCGCTCTCATATATATCTGTATATATATAAATAGAAATACATGGGTTAATGTTTTTTCTGCTTTTTTGAGGGGAAAGGTCAGCATCAATAAAGAGATGTGCTAAAGAACGATGGAAAAAAAGGAATATTTGAATAAATGTTGACATTGAGGGTAAAGTCAACAGCCATTATAACGTTGTCCCTTGCATTTGCTTGTCTGTGATGGACAGCATGAAATACGCACAGTACAGTTGACATGAACTTACAGAGATAACTAGCTTATTAGCTGATTTTGCTGAGCATCCATTGTTGCTGCTGTTTCGATGATGTAGTTTTGGTGCACCCCGCACACAAAGAGACTTTTTATTCGCATAACACCAGCTGTTTGAAACCCACATTGATTTGCATTTCCTTTTGTTGACTTTTCAAAAATTTTTTGCTTAAATTCATTTGGATCGAAACATGTTAATGGAGACCCAAGGGCAAGCACTTTTTCAACCCAACTGAATGCTACACCACCTTATTTCAGTACATAATGCCCCATTACTGAAAGTCTTGTAATTACTGTTATTAGCCGGCGGAGCGTTTGCCATGAGAAATGAGATAAGATCAAATGCATAAATCCCTGTAGAAAAGTTGCAGTTTGCAGCAGCAGACTTTATCAGCAAAAAAAGTAAATGCAGTGCAAAGCAGGTTAACATTATAGCATCATAACACATAAATACCACAAGCAGCTTCTAAAGATGGTCCTCAAAGGGTTGCCGTTTACATCTATCGGCAGTTTAAGGCCCGGGGGAAAAAGATGAGAACACGTCAAACCGTCCTTGTCCCCAGCACTTCTCAAAACGAACTGACACCCGTGCTGGTTAGTCTGCAAATCTGCAAACACACGGGCCTTAAAGCTGCTTTATAGGACCCACTCACGCACGTAGGTCGCAAACACTGAAGGCAATTGAAGACGGTTACAAAAGAGATCAACATCTGATAAGCGATTACAGTGATCCTCTTTCTACATGCGCACGGTAAATCGATAAGATATCAACATATCTAGTGCCTATAATGCGTCTCGTCTGGTTAGAACCGATACCCCACAGCTTTCTAAAGACGCATTTTTTTCCTCTCATCACGTACCCAGTTTATTCACTGACCCTACAGCCTTGCTACGCATCACGGCTTCCTCGTACCCACGAGTTTGCTCTACAATACTGTAGCGACCCCGTACTGTTGGGAGTGCTGATTGGCGGAGTCAGTCTATCGGCCCCCTGCTCTCTGCCAACCGCGGGAGTGCATGTTATATCAGTCAGTGTGCGTGCCTGTGGTTGGTGGTGTAGAGGCCCAGATAACAAAATTGCTGTGGCCCGGACCCGTCCCACACCGACATTTTCATCCGGCCCACATACCACATGGAATGATGGCACCTGGGTGGTCCGCGCTTGTTTGCCAGATCTGGGCCAGAACCAAGCCACAGCAATGCCACATGTGCCATATATTTGCCAAAAGTGGCCCATATTTGATTTGGGACATTTGGCCCATATTCACCATTTACCACACAGGCCGCTTCAGGGTCACATCTAGATTACATGTTGCCGAGAGTACCGCATCTTTGCCAAGAAAGGCCCACACTTGATTTGGCATATTTGGGCCATATGTGCTATTATACATGTGGGCCACTTCAGGCTCACATCCATTTTGTCAGGGCCAGAAGAAGGCCATCAGTGCCGCATCATTGCCTGAAGTGGCCCACATCCAGATGCTATCTGGGGAGGTGGGGGGGCTGGCCCACCTGGCCCACTGGTTACTTATTGTTTTTCGTTGTGGTTGTTGAGTTAATGGCGACCTGTACGGTGTGGCTGTGGTCAGCAGCAGCCAAGTATAAAGTTGTCGTTCCATTGTAAATTCTGCAAGTGTGATCTTGCAGCGTACTAGCACTGCTTCGGTTGTAAAGTCTGCAAGTGTGATCTTGAAGTGTGATAGTGGTGAACGCTACAGCATCTACACTTCTTCCCTTCACAGAATTACCCCGCCTCCAAATTAACGTACATTCGTTCTTCAGATAAAAATAATGATAACATTTTAACAGGTGCCACATTTCGTGGCTAAAAGTAGTTTACCAAGAACAAATCCCCTGAGGTTTGTGTGCTTGTAGCTGTGCGAACAGACAGTCTTATCTCTTTACTGTCTGCAAATACACTTCCTGGCACACCCACAGGCTTTCGGGGGAGAAAAATACAAAAGTGTCCTTCCATTAATAAATGTGGCAATGGAGAGGGAACGCAAACGGAGCTCTCCGATAACGTTGATATGCAAGTCAGTCAAAGTAACCTGCCTTAAACGATACCAAGAGCTTCATGTTTTCGGACAAGAAGGACTGTTATAATATGGATTTTTAAAAAAAGTCAAATTTATTGGGTGTTATTCTTACTAGATAGGGGGCTGGGTGGCATTGTGGTGGTTATATAGTCCAGTTTTAACTTCGAGTTTAATGTTTGCATGTAATGTGGGAATTTGCCTTGGTGGGGCGTTCACCCCAAAACACACCATAAAAGTAAAAATAAATAAATAAATAAATAACATTCACAAGAGTCTATCTACCCAAAAATACAGAAATGTCTACACCCTTAGTAAACTGTTTTTAAGATTAAATAAAATGGTGCAATATTGTTTAAATTCATTAATATAGAGCAGGAAATATGGCTTGGTTCCTGACCATTTTTTCTTATGAATATGGAATTTTCCAAAAATAATAACTAGTTGTACGACATACAGCATGCTATTTCCAATCTTATCTTTACTAAAATATAGCATCACGTCAAACATATCTATTTCAATATTCATCTTAAGTCTCTTTTTTAGAAAGTTGGCTTCATCAATCCAGAACATTCTTGTATATACGTATACACACTGGAAGAATAGATGGGTAATACTCTCTTTTTCCTAGTCCACAAAAATCACACTTATAATCAATATCAAGTTTGGATCTTTCTAACACACGCTTTATCGGATAAATGCTACGCAACATCTTGAAAGACACTCCCTTAAACTCGTTATTGACACAGTATTTATCACAGATTGTCCATGCTGTCTTCCACTGTATATCGTTAGATAATGAGGACCAGGGACAGCTAGAAGATGGGACAGTGACACCACTAATTGTGTTCTTAAGTGTCTTTCAACAGCGCTAGCTGTTGCTGAGCAACCACAAAAGTTTAGTGATGTCACAACTTGCTAATCAAGGGATTCCTGGTTCAAAACCTTTTTTCAGCCCAAGGCAAAAATGAAAAGAAGTACACACTTCGCCAATATTGACTATTCCTTTTGCCAACTGCCATCTTATACGTTTCTTAATTGTTTGAGTTGGATGTTGATCAGTCTTGAATCATTAACCCGCTAGCAATTGTTAGCTTAGCATAACTCGATATAGCCGCTAACATTTTGGCAGCAATACGCCAGCCTGATTATACAGGTTTGACTACGCTGTTATAGCCTATACACCTCATTATACAGGCAAAAATAGTATTGACAGTATTTTGTAGTAATGGCAGAGAACAGCACACGAACACCCTGTTCATTTGCGCTGATGGCAACAACAAAAAAGAGAGATCCGGATTTAGTCGGTTTATTTTGGAGACGATAGAAACGCACACAACGATTCGTATTTTCTTTTGTCAGCATTTAAAAAAAAGAAAATTGTGTATAAATTTGGTTAAAATGAAAAAAAACTTTTATGATTGCTGTTATTAGTGTAACCGGGTTATTTTCTTGCCCCGTGCGGGATTCGATACAAGGTGTACTGCACCACAAGCCGCCATCACGAACCGCTCGGCTAAAGGGTCAGACCCGTTAGCCAGGGGCTAACGTGTCTTATTAGTAGTTTACATTAGCTTATGGAGTGACAAGTGAAACGCGATGAGAGCAAATCTTATTGGTTGTGCAGACACTGACAGTACATAAAAAAAAAATGAAAGCGGAAGAAGATATTTCACTTTTGCATTTGGGTCCAATCCTCTGCTTCACCCTTTTAATATCCCCACTGCATTACTTCTTCTTCTCTATTCTCTTCTCTTCTCGTCTTTCCTTTGCTCTGCTCGTCTCTACTGAGCGAAAAGCTTAAATACTGAGAAACCGGTCAACGTGTCTGTAGGCGAGAACAGGCTCGAAAGGACAACTGTCTACACTGCCATCTAGCGGTTGTCAGTTTTTTTTGTTGAAAATACTGGCATCCATCTATCCGTTATCTTAACCGCTTATCCTGCTCTCAGGGTCGCAGGGATGCTGGAGCCTGTTCCAGCAGTCATTGGGCGGCAGGCGGGGAGACACCCTGGACAGGCCGCCAGGCACCCTGGACAGGCCGCTGGCATATAGGATTCTTTTGCATGTAACTGTGCTACTTGTATTATGTGTTGACATAAAAATAAAAAAATAAAAATTATGAAATCATCGTATTTAGCAACTGTTTTTTTTTAAAAAGTTTTATCTCATCTTCAGCCGCTTTTCAGGGGTCAGGTCGCGGTGGCAGCAAGCTAAGTAGGGCACTCCAGACGCTACTCTCCCCAGCAATGCCCTCCAGCTCCTGGGGGATCCCAAGGCGTTCCCAGGCCAGATTGGACATGTAGTCCCTCCAGCAAGTTCTGGGTCTACCCCGGGGTCTCCTCCCAGTTGGCCATGCCCAGTAAACCTCCAAAGGAAGGCACCCAGGAGGCATCCTAATCAGATGCCCGAACCATCTCGACTGGCTCCTTTCGATGCGAAGGAGCAGCGGCTCTACTCCAAGCTCCCTTCGGATGTCTGAGCTCCTCACCCTATCTCTAAGGCTGAGCCCAGACACCCTATGGAGGAAACTCATTTCAGCCGCTTGGATCCGTGATCTCACCCTTTCAATCACTACCCAAAGCTGATGACCATAGGTGAGGACTGGAATGAAGATTGACTGGTAAATTGAGAGCTTTGCCTCCCGGCTCAGCTCCTTCTTCGCTAAACGGTCTGGTACAACGTCCGCATTACTGCTGATAGTGCACCAATCCATCTGTCAATCTCCCGCTCCATCCTACCCTCACTCGTGACCAAGACCCCGAGATACTTGAACTCATTCACTTGGGGCAACAACTCATCCCCAACCCAGAGGGAGCGACCACCATTTTCCGGTAGAGAACCATGGCCTCAGACTTGGAGGTGCTGACTCTCATCCCAGCCATTTCACACTCAGCTGTAAACCGCCCCAGTGCATGCTGGAGGTCACATTCTGATGAAGCCAACAAAACCACATCATCTGCGAAGAGCAGAGGTGCAATTCTGAGGTTCCCAAAACGGACACACTCCTCATCTTGGCTGCACCTTGAGATCCTGTCCATGAATATCACAAACAGAATTGGAGACAAGGGACAACCTTGGTGGACTCCGACACTCACCGAAAACGTGTTTGACTTTGTGTTTGACTTTTAAATTTTACTTATATTGTAAGTCATTTAAAAAGCTATACAGGGTTTCTGAGAACTTCTGATGCCCTACCAACTCGTAAAAGAGATCAAGATTTGATTAATAATTAATTATCCTGATTCAACACAGTTGGGATTAAATTATATCATAAAGCCTCATTACATAGCCCAAAGCAAGCCCAATATAAACAAGGTTTCTAATTGTGTGTGTACATTTCTAAGTATATAAATGAGATCATTTTGAGAAATCATCATATTGGGTATTTTGCCAACTGAAATGCTATAAAATGTTGTTGGATGACTTTTGATTATCAGCCTATCTACAACTCCTTGCAGAGCGGACATGTTCTCTTTGGCGCTAACCGCTATTGTGTGTAAGTGCACTTTCTGTTTCTAATCTCTGCTCTGTTTTCTTGGAGTTTGTCGATGGGACCAAACATTGTCAACATTTTCAATCAGAATGCATCATATTTTTTTAAAGGTCTAACATTATTCATTTTTAACTTTTTTTTTCAATAAATATTCTATATTGTTGAGTAGAAATTAAGTTCTTTTTGGTACAGTTTGAATAAAATTAGTCAGTGCTTTCCAAACCTGCATGATTAGATAGCTTTTTACAGAGGGATGCATATGAATACCATGTTCATTTGTAGTGCATCAAATAGTGCATCAATATATCGACATATTCTGCTAAGAAGCATTTCTACATTTCTGTGCTTAGAGTTTGGTTATCAATGAAAAGAGAGTTGATCTGATAAAATTCAATTATTTGCCTTTTAGTGTTGGCCGAGGCTTTTTTGGAATCCCATGCAAGTATGTTTGCAATATATATACATTTTGTTTACGTACTGAATTTGAATTCTATAATGTGTGAAGCTGGCTTCCTTTTCCCATGCTCCTTCCTGTTGTAGATGGACTAGTACAGACAGACAACACACACATTCCAGCAAAAATATAACACAACACATTCACCTGTAAGTGTCGCCTGTGTGGGGCAGTCGGACCGCACGATAACTATGGTTTATTAATTTATATAGGATATTTCATTTTTTGAGATGCAGCAAACTGGGCTTTAAATACAACTAGATAAAGTGCAGGGTTGGGTGCAAATAAACCCAAGAGTTGCTGTGCAAGAACAGACAGTTCTAGCTGGGGAGCGAGTCCATTTGATAGATTAAAAAAAAAGAAAGAAAAAGTAAGAGAATAAATTCAGAGATTTTAAGAATGTCTTCATTAAGTAACCCTCAAAAATGCAAAATGCTAATGTTTAATGCAAATTAAATTTGAATATTATTTTTAATGTTATTGTTATTTATTCAGTATGCACAGTTGCTAACCCATCTCTTGGTTTTTGGGGCCGGTGTTTCCTCCAGCGATGCTGAGGCCGGGAAGGGCAGTACATACAGAAGACTGGGGGGAAATCCATCCAGGTTGTCAATCCATCTCAGAGCCTTCCTTCCCACTTTTATTTGTACTTTCCTTTCCTTCTCTCTTGTTTTCCCCCACAAATGTTCCTATTTTCATCTTATTTTGTGAATGCTTGATTTCCTGTGCACTGATTCCACTAAAGTGCAATAATCTAATCTAATCTAATATAATCTCATCTAATTTTATCCTTTTTTGTTTAATTATAGTAGAGCCTTATTTAACAGTGGCATCCTTCCTCCTCTCTAATGTTTCTCTTGTTGGTTATCTACAGGAAAACTTTCTTTCGTCAACAGTTTTATTAATATGACGAAAAAAACAATCGTTTTACAAAAAAAATCATTTCGACAATCAACATGTCAGCAGGTGAGAAGTCTCGAAATGACGAGTCTATACTGCCACCTGTCGGTTAGCAGCTGGAATTGCAATACAGTAAAAATAATTCTGCACAAATCAAACATTGATTGCAATGAAAGCCTGCAAAGTACGTGGGCCTTTGTCACTTTTATTTGGAAAACAGAGGCATATAGGATTATCTTGCATGTAATTGCGCTATACAAAACTAAGTGGTTGTTGCTGTTGTTGTAATTGTGCTACTTGTGTTACGCTTTGACATGAAAATAGAAAAAAAAATTAGATGAAATCATCGTAAACTAAAAGCTAATTGGTTGAGAGCACTGGTACGTATTTCCCTTAGCAACTATTTTTAAGTTGGACTGATGTTGTAAGTTATTTAAAAACCTATACAGAGTTTATGAGAACTTTTGATTCCCTACCAACTTGTAAAAGAAATGAAGATCCTGTTTCAACACGGTTGGGGATTAAATGATATCATTAAGTCTTATTACACAGCCCAAAGCAAGCCCAATATATTCATGGCTTATAATTGTGTGTGTACATTTCTAAGCATATGAATGAGATCGTTTTGAAAATTCATAATATCAGGTATTTTGCCAAATGAAATGGTATGAAATGTTGTTGTATGACTTTTGATCGTCAGTCTATCTACAACTTCCTCCCAATGATAAATCCCCTGAGGTTTGTGTGCTTTTACTGGGAGAACAGGTACTTCCTTGCACACCCGCAGGCTTTCAAGGGGGAAAATACACAAGTGTCCTTCCACCAACAACCCTGGAAATGGAGAGGGAACGCAAACTGATCCGTCCTATAATGTTGATATGCAAGTCAGTCAAAGAAACGTGCATTAAAAGATACTAACAGCTTCATGTTTTCCAACAAGGGTGACTTATAATTTAGATTTAAAAAAAGGTTAAAGAGATGAGTGCAAATAAGCCGAAGAGTTGCTGGGCAAGAAAAATAGACAGTTCTAGCTGGGGAGCCAGTTCATTTGATAGATTTTTTAAAAAAAGGATGTGAATAAAAGAATAAATTCAGAGAAGAATATTTTGATTAACTAACCTTCAAAAATACAAAAATGCTAATCTACTACTACAACTACTACTAATTCCAGCTGCTCCCTTTAGGGGTCGCCACTGTGGATCATCCGTTTCCATCTCTTCCTGTCCTCTGCATCTTCCTCTGTCACACCAGCCACCTTCATGTCCTCCCTCACCACACCCATGAACCTCCTCTTTGGCCTTCCTCTTTTCCCTGGCAGCTCCATATTCAGCATCCTTCTCCCAATATACCCAGCATCTCTCCTGCACACATGTCCAAACCATCTCAATCTTGCCTCTCTTGCTTTGTCTCCAAACCGTCCAACCTGAGCGGTCCCTCTAATATACTTGCTCCTCATCCTGTCCTTCTTCGTCACTCCCAATGAAAATCTTAGCATCTACAACTCTGCCACCTCCAGCTCCGCCTCCTGTCTTCTCATCAGTGCCACTGTCTCCAAACCATATAACATAGCTGGTCTCACA